>NC_061108.1:52240981-52270981 GCF_015104395.2 Macrobrachium nipponense | reverse complement strand
AAGCCTTAGACTTCATTTAATCTCTCTCTCTCTCCGTATTATTTAATGCGAGCAGTTGAAAGAAGAGAGAGGTGATCAATGCAAATCAAAACAAATTGGCCCTTAGAATATTTTTGAATTATTGAGACTTCATTAGAATTTGCTAAGCGTTTTAATACTTTGTCGCAAACCTCTCGAAAATTCGCACACCACCATTCACGGTTTTCTATTACTAATCTCCTCGTCAAACGAAAAAGAAGAATGCTCATCGTTCTTTCCTTGGCTGAGAGAGAGAGAGAGAGATCGTGTTCATGGATCGCCATTGTAGTCAGTGACGATGCTGGATGAAGTTAGTTATCCTGGAGTGGATGCTGGACAATGGCGGTCGTAAGTTAAGACCCATCCTGGATTACTAGATTCAGGGACGATGGCGAACGAAGGTTAGAACTCTACTGAATTGATATTAGAAAGAGGTGAACAAAGGTTAGATACTGGATACTGAACTGGATACTGGACAATGGTCAGAGATAATAGAGTTCACTGAACGACGATGAACGCATGATCAAAGCTCTCGCGAACTTGACTATAGGCAACGTTGGGCAAAGGTAACGAAGTCCCTAAACTGATTACAGTACGATGGTATGTGACAATTATAAACCCCTAAATGGATTAGATAATACACGATCTTTAAAAAGTGTTGAAACTATAACGAACGTGGCACTAGATAATGCAGGACAAATTAAAAACTGTACTGGACTGGATATTGGATGATGGTGGAATGGTGCACAAAGGTACGAGCTCTCCTAAACCCCCAAAAATGGAAACCTCTCCTGAACTGCTGGACAATGGTGGGCAATAGCTAGCCTCTTCTTTCACTGCCTGGACAGGTTTTTGGAAATCGGGTAATGTCGTATGTTGGATGATGACGGACGAACGCCTGAGCATTTCCAGGCTTAGATGCTGGACGATGGAAGTCCGAAATTAGAGCTCTCCCGGAATGGATAGTGAGTGATGGTGTACTAAGGTTAGAGCACCTGTAGATTGGCTGCCTGATTATGGTGGGCAAAAGGTTAAGCCCTTGATGTGGTGACTAAAGGTTAGAGTTTTCCACGAATAGCAAAGAACAATGGCAAAAAAAAAAAAAAAAAAGGAACGATGGCGGACAAACTTTAGGCCTCTTCTGGATTGGTTAATGGATTATGGAGGATGAATGTTAGCACTTTCCTGGATTACACGCCGGAAGATCCTCGTTATGATATTGATATTGGTTGTATTAGACATATTTTGAAATAAATGGGGCAAGATACGTGAAGGTGTTGCAGACTTTACAAAACTACTAAAAATTTACCTTACAGGTATGTCTAGACGGTAAAAGTAATATGTTTAATATTGTAGGTTACACGGACAATATTACATTATACAGCGAAAATTTTACATATATGTATGTAACAGGAATCACAATTAATTCTTCCTTGGTCATACCCTCACTTTCTGTCATTGCCTACTATTTTTCTTTCAGCGTGGGTTTTAAGGGACATTAGGTGACCGTTCAGAATAAATATGGGCAAATCAGCGTGCAAGAAAGTCGGGAGAGAGGGGTGTATTATCCATGACTGACTAAACAAATTTTTATACACACACATACACACACACACACACACGCACACGCACACATATAGATAGATAGATAGATAGATAGATAGAGTGGTCAGTGTCGTGGAATGCCACTCAGATGTCGACGGTCTGCACCTCCCCAAGAGCAATGAAACATCACTGGTTCCGTATCATGATCAATTGCTGCAGCAGTGTGGGGTCTGCGGTAGAAGGTTGAAACCAACATTCTATGGAAGCTTGAATTTCAAGTCAGTGGCCCTTGTGTACTTGTTTCAACTGAATAGGTTTCATATACTGAAGCAATAATAATAATTATCATATGTATATTCACATAATATACCAAGAAATTACACAGACAAAGACACACACACATATATATAAGAGTATATATATATATATATATATATATTATATATATCATATGTACTATATATATATATATATATATATATTATAGTATATATATATAATATTGCGTGCAATAACTGACATTACGGAATTTCAGAGATCATACAAATTCGATTATATAATTAACTTATTGGAACCACAAAGAATATCTGGTAACGTACACTGATCCATATAAAAATGCGGAGATAATTTTATAAGAGTATACGACCATCTTTCAAGATACTTGAAAATACTTGAAAATACACCGTATAATTAGCATTACTGATATCGTTTCTAGGTTCACATATAAAACCCCGTTGAATGAGGGACCTAAATTTCTACTCACTGAAAAATAAAAGATTTTAGCTATGCAAATAGGACAGGATTGTGGTCATCTAATATTACATGCAGAATGACACAACACTTTTTCAACGTACGAAGTTCCTAAAGAGAAAACCATATGTTATTTATACGCACTAATTACATTTAAAAATGCATATCAGAGAGCAAAAGCAGACTAAGTAATCTTATGAGTAAACTAAATAGAATGCATACAATTACCTGTTAATTACAGGGTTCAAGCGAACCTTAATAGACATTATCAAGTTGACTTATGACTGGCATTAGTTATGAATAAACGTCTGTCTCGCTCTCTCCCTCCCTCCCTCCCTCCTCTGTCTCTACAGCGCATGCGTAACTTAAACATACAAATAAACGTCTTCAACAAATCTTAGTGAACGAATACTACTTATTGAATACAGATTGGTATTATCTTCAATAAAATACATGCATACATACATACATACATACATACATATATATATATATATATATATTATATATATATATATATATATATATATATGTGTGTGTGTGTGTGTGTGTGTGTGTGTGTGTATTTTATTCCAGATAATACCAATCTGTATTCAATAAGTAGTATTCGTTCACTAAGATTTGTTGAAGATATTTATTTGTATGTTTAAGTTACGCATGCGCTGTAGAGACAGAGGAGGGAGGGAGGGAGGGAAGAAGAGAGAGAGCGAGGCAGACGTTTATTCATAACTAATGCCAGTCATAAGTCAACTTGATAATGTCTATTAAGGTTCACTTGAACCCTGTAATTAGCAGGTAATTGTATGCATTCTATTTAGTTTACTCATAAGAGTACTTAGCCTGCTTTTGATCTCTGATATGCATTTTTTAAATGTAATTAGCGCGTCTAAATAGCATATGGCTTTCTCCTTAGGAACTGCGTGAGTTGGAAAAGTGTTGTTTCATTCTGCATGTAATATAAGATGACCACAATCCTGTCCCATTTGCATAACTAAAATCTTTTATTTTTCCATGGGTAGAAATTTAGGTCCCTCATTCAACGGGGTTTTATATGTGAACCTAGAAACGATATCAGTAATGCTAATTATACGGTGTATTTTCAAGTATTTTCAAGTATCTTGAAAGATGGTCGTATACTCTTATAAAATTATCTCCGCATTTTTATATGGATCAGTGTGCGTTACCAGATATTCTTTGTGGTTCCAATATATCTTGTAGTCGTGTAATCAGGTTTTTTGTTATTCGGAAAACCTATTGGTTTAATATACATACTATTATATATATATATATATATATATATATTATATATATATATATATATATATGTGTGTGTGTGTGTGTGTGTGTGTGTGTGTGTGTGTGTGTATGTGTGTAAACCAATAGTTTTTCCGAATAAAAAAACCAAAAACCTGATTGCACGACTACAAGATATATTAACACAGGAAAAGTAAAGACAAAATTCATTTCCAGAAATTGAAAACAAAATTGAAGTCAGTTGATTAAATGAAGGTGCTTAATGTGAGTGTTCATGCTTGGAATGGAAGAACAAAGGAATTGTAGGAAGAGAAGAACTTCATATACTAAAATCGACTACGCGCTGGTGTGATTGCTTCAATGACTTTAGGCAGGAAGATGATACGGAGAATTTATATCGAATATTTCGGTAACATACTGAAGAAACTATACAAGATTCACATAAGTCGTTTATTGACATAAAATTAAGGTATATCCATTAAGATATACTGCCATACATCACACATTTATAAATGAGTAAACATTATATTCATCGTGTTTTTTTAGAAAAATTTCTTCGTTTGTCATGTGCTGAAGTAAAAATTCGAAACTACGTTCAAATATTATGCACAAATAAAATAAAAAATATTCACATAAGTCTCAAACTCCAGTAGAACAGGTGGAAAAGAATGAACGAATTCTCGTTCGGCGATTCCATAAAAGCAGCACAGAAAAAAAAGCCTCAAGAGAGGAATGAGAGTTTGCGAATTTCTGTTTTGAAATCATTAGTGAAAAGGAAGTTTTCATCGCCACCTCTGGAATGATGTTGTTTAAGATTTAAGATTAAGCTGGCCTTGTGCCAGCACGGGCTCTTGCTCACAGAGCAGCCCGTATGAGCACCTCGGCCGGCAGAAAATGCATCAAACCTGAGCAAGGGCTGGCTCACTTAGATTCATATCAATCTCATCTTCGAGACTAAATTCGTCAGCTTCTTGATAAGCAGCGTTGTTTTTTATTTACATAAGTTGAAGGAAAGTAGAAACAAAGATCCTTAAAATATGGCTATTAAATTTCATGTTCCATATCAGTATAATTCTCATACCGACAGAGATAATTAATCACCCAGTTTTGGGGTTCCCTCTAGTAATTAACTTACTAACGACGATATATTTTAACAAATATTTTCTAGGTCACAATTACAGCAGAGGCCAAAATAGCTCTTTCCTGAATAAAATAAAAGCCGTAGTTTGATTCACATTTGATGAAGAATGGAGATTGTCCGTCTTATATACCGTCAAGCGTTTTTAACAAGGCCAAAAATAATTACTGAACACCAACAAATTCTATTCCACGACTGTTCTTGTAGCTCTTCCAGGTATTCCCAACTCTGAGTGGTGCAATTAAATCTGGAATACAAATGCGTATACAACATATCGATGAGAGAGAGAGAGAGAGAGAGAGAGAGAGAGAGAGAGAGAGAGAGAGAGAAATGTATGAATATAAAGTAATTGTAAAGGTCGAACAAAGCAGTTTCAAGAAATGCGAAGCCCAATGAATAAAACATATCAAAAGTCAGGATAAAGACTTCAGTAAAGCCATATGTTTCCACTAGGCTAATAAGAACTAGCTCTGGCTAGAGTCTTTTTAAATGTCAAGGATTACAATCATGGGCGCCCGTACATAGTGACAAGAGGGGGCACTTGCCCCCGCTGAAATCCTGGAAAAAAATGTATTTATATTACATTTGACCACATCACTTTGTTTTCCTTCCAGTTTATATTATATTCTTTCAGTTTAAGTAAAGTAAAGGTATCATTATATATTGTATGATGTTTGTATACAGTATATAACTGCGTTGCTCTTTCCATTAATATTTGAATTCAGTTCAACACTATATGGGAAAATTGAAAAAAAAGTCAGTGTACCGTTATATTTTTTCTTTTTGCTTCACTTAAATTATTGGCATCGCATGTTCTACTGCATATAATATATATATATATATATATATATATATATATATATATATATATATATATATATATATAATATATATATTATATATGTATATATATATCATCATCATCTGGTAGCAAAATAATTCCATAGATAAAAGTATATAGAATTCTTTAGTGTTCGTTAATTCAGGGTGATAGTTTATCTAATTTACTTCCCGTTCCTTTATTCTTTTCATTTATTGTTCGAATCGTCTCTGTGAAATGATTGTAGATGGATAAATTTTCAACTGTAAGTTATGTTATCTTGTGAATTTTATTATAGTTTTTATGTTGTAATCATGGGCGCCCGCAGCCTATTTTCCAAGAGGGGCTAATTATAAATATATATATATAATATATATATATATATATATATATATATATATATATATATATATATATTATATATATATATATATATATATAAGTATATATCTATATATGATATCATATATATATATATATATATATGTATGTATATTTATAAACATATAAACATATATATTATACATAAAATACACACACACACATACACACACACACACACACACACACACACATATATATATATATATATATAATATATATATATGTGTGTGTGTGTGTGTGTGTGTGTGTGTGTGGAGTGTGTGTATGTGTGTGTGTATTTATGTATAATATATAGTTTATATATATACATACATATCATATATATATATATATATATATATATTATATATATATATATATTATATACGTATATATATAATTAGTCCCCTCTTGGAAAATATGCTGCAGGCGCCCATGATTACAATACAAAAACTATAATAAAATTCACAAGATAACATATAACTTACAGCTGAAAATTTATCCATCTACAATCATTTCACAGAGACGATTCAAACAATAAATGAAAAGAGTAAAGGAACGGGAAGTAAATTAGATAAACTATCACCCTGAATTAACGAACACCAAAGAATTCTATATACTTTTATATTATGGAATTATTTTGCTACCAGATGATGATGATGGTGATCCCTTGTGAGAAAAATAAATGACATAGACTGCAGGTGGCAGGTTTCATTCACTCATGAGCCCATTACCGGTTATCAATTTGCTCAACACAAGTATTCCCGCAATGCGTTCTGGTTTCCATTACTGCTGATGTTTCCTTTATCTGCTCTCATTTCTGAGTCTTATCAGTTTCCTAAACCTCCCCCACCCTCCCCACCCCCTGCCACCCCCGGCCCACCTTCATTTACCCGTATTTCCATATTCCTTCTCTTCCAGCAGGGCAGCCTTTTCTCCATTCCACTCTCGACCCCCTTCTGGAAGAGCAAACCTGGAACATCAACCGGTTATCATGGTCATAAATATCTCTCCCCAACGAGCTCTTCTTGCTCTTTCTCCCTCCCTATCTCCCTCTAAGTCCTTCATCCCTCCCTACCCCCTCCCAACTTTCACTCTTCCTCCATCCCTCCCTCTCTTCTCAGTGTGTGTGTCTCTCTCTCTCTCCTTCTACGCTGAAGCCTCTCTTATCTAATTACTGCGCTAAGAAGATCACAGGTGCACCCTGGAGGAGAAGCATTACGATGGAAAGAGAAAGAAATGAAGTGACGGAGGAGGAGGAGGTGGAGGGGGAGGAGGAGGAGGGGGAGGAGCAAGAGCGGGAGGAGGGTCGTGGCCGTTGAGAAGAAAGTTGAAAGTGGAGGTAAAAGACAGCAGAGAGAGAGAGAGAATGCTGCGACAAAGCTAGAAAAAATGAGAGCAATTGCCTCAAATCCATCTAAGCTACGTCCGAAATAAATTACGATAAAGAGGAGAGATAAGGTTCAATAAAAACATAAAAAGGTACCACCACAACTAACCTATTGAAAAATAAAGTTTAAGATGTTCTCGACCCACTACTTTTTTGGTTTAAATGCTCAAGATGAGCTATGGCCATGAATACTCTTGTTACTACTACTGCTACTTGTTATCACATTTTTATGACCACTATAACCACTAATGTACTTAGACCAAAAAAAATTAAGGCAATACAAGAAAGGGATGAGACTGCAAGCCCCAACCCCAAGGAAGCACGTCCCGCCACGAAAGCTCAGAACAGGTTACATCAAGATGCTGTCATTCTATATACTACATGTAGTGACCAGTGGTGATACTGTCCCGTATCGAGCAACGCAAAGAAAAATACATCGAAACATTGTATTGTCATGAAGATGATTACTCAACATGAACACATATTGATATGAAACATCTCAAAACTACTTCAACATGTCAAGTGATTAATTGAAGTTATCTCATACCATCCCACCAAGGTAACTGACTCTGTTTAACATGCTCAATAAGCTTCACAGAACGAACATCAATTCATGAACAAAAAACATAGTGGAGAGAAGAGAGCTATAGTCAAATCATAAAAAACACATAAATATCAATAAATAAATCAACAAACTATCACAAATTCTTGGTAATTTGTATTTTTCCTAGCTATACTTACCTCAAACTACTTTAATAGGAGAACCTGGGATATCACCCGGGTACCAGACAGAAAAACCCGGTTATCCCCCCTCACCAAGACACACCATGGCGGAAAGATACGTGCCCCGGGTGTCAATGGCCATGTGACCTGAGTCAGAGGTCGCCAGTGCTTTCCACCCCCTAACATCTCCTGCCATAAGGTACCAGGGAAAGGCTGGGAGGGTATGAAACCTAAAGTAGTTCAAGGTAAGTATAGCTAGGAAAAATACAAATTACCAAGAATTTTTTATTTGTTCCAACACCATCTACTTACCTCAAACTACTTTAATAGGAGATTTATCCTTAAGGAGGTGGGGGTAGCTTATGGAATCCGGCGCACCGAGACCCAACGTGGGGAGCAAGCGCTGACAGCCCAGCCCTGCTCGTTAGAGGTGCATGGGGCTGGGAGGTTGCTTCCATGGCGCTGGCTGGTAATGGGAGAGGGGATTCCGATTAATTAGGCAAAATAAACTATGGGTTTGTCCAGGTCCCTCTCAAGTTTGTAAGGACTTAAGCCTTACCTAAAGAACTTGATGGATCCTGTGTATACCTCACAGTATGTCCGAGGCAAAAGGTAAAAGAGAGGGAAAAGGTCACACATTCATACTGCCACTCACACTCTTCTGGAGTCCTTATGCCCGGTGGTGGGTCAGATCTGTTGCTGGGCTACCAACACCAGCCCAATCGAGAAGTCATCCAGTGACTTGCGATGTGCAATCCCATAAGTAGTGGGCCATAAATGTGGACTGTCTGTTCCACACCCCGGTCCTCAAGATCTGGTTGATTGCTAAGTTCTTTGAGAACGCTAAAGAGGTGCCTATGCCCCTGATCTCATGGAGTTTGGTACCCCTTGGGGGAGGCTTACCTGCTCCTTTGTAAGCCCTTCTGATCATCTCCCTTAGCCAGAAGGAGATCGTGTTCTTCGAGACCGCCTTTTTCACCGAGCCTGTGGACATGAACAGACACTAATCCCCGGCCTGAACCTGGCTGTTCTGGTGAGGTACTTCCTCACTGCCCTGACTGGACATAAGAGGAGATCCTGCGAGTCCACTGAATTCACTATGGCCGGAATCGAGAACTCCTCGAACCTGACGTCTGACACTGCAGGATTCTGGGTCTTAGCTACAAAGAAGGGAACATAACGAAAGGTGAGATTCCTCCACCCCCTCGAGTGGGAACCTTGTAAGCCAACCCATGAAGTTCGCCAACCCTCTTGGTGGAGGCCAGCAGAAGGAAGACAGTCTTCAGGGTCAACTCCCTTTCGAGAACGTCCTTCAGAGGTTCATTATGGGGCATCTTCAGGAAATCCAGCATCTTCGTGACATCCCATTGAGGGGCTAACATCAGATTTGGCGAGCAAGACTGTTCGAACCCATTGATCAACACTGAAAGCTGCCTGGAACTCCGTAAGTCCACGCCCTTCAGAAGGAAGACCTGCTGGGGGCCACCCTGACCCCATTCATGGCTGCGACCAAGAGGCCTTTGATGAGTCTCAGGGGCTTCAGGCCTCTCTCCCTGCACCAATTCCCGAAGGCTGCCCATTTAGCCTGATAAATTGCAGTAAAAGACTTCCTTAGACATCACGACATCTGGGAGACTGCTCTCTTAGAGTAGCCTTCCTTACTCAAAAGCTGCTCAATAGTCTCCACCCGTGAAGGGGGAGGCCTTGGAGCCCTTCGTGATGCCTCTCAAAGTGGGGCTGTTTTAGAAGGTCCAGTCTGAGAGAAAGCTCCCAGGGATCTTGCACCGCCAGAGCCTGGAGGTCCAAAAACCACTCCCTGTCTGACCACATGAGAGCTACCGTGGTCAGATGAGCACCCTTTGCCCTCCTTAGCTAGTTCAGAACCTGCCTGATCAGTCCAAAGGGCAGGAACGCGTATGTGTCCATCCCGTCCCACGGGTTCTGGAAGGCGTCCTCCAGTACTGCTGCTGGATCTGGCATTGGGGAGCAAAACACTGGCAGTTTGGTGTTTAGCCTTGTTGTGAATAGGTCCAGGGAGAGGGAACCCCACTTTTCGATCAGTTCCCTCTCCACTTGGGGGCGCAAGGGCCACTCCGAACCTATCTCTTGACCTTTCCTGCTTAGGCCATCTGCGATCACGTTTCTTTTCCCTGTAATGAACCTTGCAGTCAGTGTCGTTCCAATCCCCGCGGCCCACTCCAGGATTTCCCCCGTGAGTTTGCACAGGTGATGGGACCTCAGACTGCCTTGTTTCTTGATGTAGGCCACCACTGCGGCATTGCCACAGATCAGTGCCACCGCCTGGTTTGTGATCTGCTTGAAACCTCTCAAGGCCCTCTGGACTGCTAGTAACTCTAGCTTGTTTATGTGTAGCGTTTTCTCTTGCTCCATCCAGACCCCCCCCTCTCATCTCGGATTGCAGGTGGGTACCCCAGCCCTCCTTTGACGCATCCGTGAACAGGAGCATCTCCGGAGGAAGATCGGAGAGGGGTACTCCCTGGAGTGTGTTTGCTCTGTCGGTCTACCGCAGTAGAGCTTCCTTGGAGGCCTGAGAGGGTTGGATGAACCTGAGCAAGGGGTTTTCCTGAGGAGAACAGCTCTCCTTCAGGTTCCACTGGATTGGCCGCAATCTTAGCCTTCCCTGGGGCACTAGCTTCTCCGAGGAGACCAGATGAACCAGGAGTCTCTGCCAATCCTTCACTGGCCTCGGATTGTTCCAGAGGAAAGGCAGGGCTATGTGCTGTAAGTTGTCCAATCTGTCCAAGTGGGGAAGGCCCTGGCTACCTTCTTGTTGAGATCCATCCCCAGGTACACCTTTTTGGTGGTGGGGACCAACTGCAACTTTTCCCAATTCAGGATGATGACTAGTTCCACACAATAGGCCAGGAGCTCATCCCTCTGCTTCTCCAAGGTTTCCCTTGAGGAGGAAAGCAACAACCTTGCTTGTGGGCCAGTGCCAACACGAGGGAGAATACCCTGGTGAAAACTTGAGGTGCCGTGGAAAGACCGAAGCAGAGGGTCCTGAACAGGAACGTCTGGCCCTCCCACCTTATCCGTAAGTATTTCCTGCTGGATGGGTGCACCGGGATCTGGAAATCCGCATCCTTGAGGTCCAGGGACAACATGAAATCCCCTGTCCTCAAGGCAGCCAGGACCGACCTCAGAATCTCCATCCTGAACGGTGTCTTCAAGATGAAGGTGTTCAACATCGAGAGGTCTATGACTGGTCTCCACCCCCTGGAGGACTTCTCCACCAGGAAGAGGCAACTGAAGAACCTGGGGGAGTTGTCCACCACTGGCTGGAGGGCTCCTTTCTACAGCAATGACCGGACTTCTGACCACAAAGCCTCCCCGTGTAGGGAGTCCCGAGGCAGAGACGAGTGGACCTCCAGTTCCCGGTTCAGGGGAGGCTTCACGTTCTGAAAGGATATCCGGTAGCTATCTCTGAGAACTCAGACCGTCCAGGGATCAGCCCCATAACCCTCCCAGTTCTGTCAAGGATTTGGGAGGCAACCCCCCACCTGTGGCAGGAGAGGAGGAAGGGGGCCTTGGATCCTACTTCCTTCTAGGGAAGCGGCCGCTCTAACCCCTACGGGAGGACGAGGGCCTGGATCTGGAGGAGGGGAAAATGGCCGAGAGGGCCCTGGAGGAGTTCTGCGTTCCCTGGGCCCCTCCACCCCCAGCCTCCAGAATCTGGTTCCAGATTAGCCGAAGAGCTCTGCGCCCTGTATCTCTGTTGTTGCTTAGGGCAGGGAGCATCCATTGCCCTATGTTGAGAAGGGTGCCTGAAGGAAGAGGCCCTGTACTTGATGGAGTCCTGGTTTTCCTTGTGCCAGTGTTCCAGGGTCTTCTCTACAAGGGCTTCTGGGAAGAGGGATTCCTCCGTAATTGGGGCTTTCCTCAGGAGCTTAGCTTCCCTGTCCAGAAGCCTTCTTGGCAACCTGGCCAGCATGGTGTCCCTCCTGCAAAGAACCCAGTTTGCCCACTGGATGATCAACTGAGTGGTCAGGCAGCTAATGGCCTTGCCTCCGGACAAGACCAGCTCCTTGAACTGGGCTAACTCGGCCTCGTCCTTCAGGTTGTGGTCGATGGCAAAACTGGCCACCACCCCCACCCAAAGGTCGAGACAGGAAGTCACGTGAATGGCCGCCAAAGCAGTGGTCTCCATCCCCATGCCCTACTGCTGTGAGAAGCAGACTGACCCCGCCAAGAGTCCCTACTCCAAAATGCCCAGAGCGAGGGAGGAAATGTTACCCTCCATGGACCTGGGGGTAGATGAGAAGCCCTCAGGAGTGTAGAATCTCTCTGCTTGGCCTTAGCCACCAGGAGGAGCTAAAAGGAGCCGTGGGACCACAGGGAGTTCTTCATTCCTGCTATTACTTGGTCCACGTGGGCCAGGGCTTGAGCCGTGCTCCCAGCTGGAGGAAGGCTCAAGGAAGGTTTGGCTTCTTTCAGGCACCCCATAAGAAAATCCACCGAAGAGGACCTCTTGGTGTTGGTGGGAAGAATCGGGTCTGCCAAGCGGTTCTTGCTCTGGATGCCTGTACATAGATCCCTCGTCGGCCGTGTCTTGCCCTTCCAAGGCATTCTGCAAACCGTCCTGGACGAAGGTTCCGATCTCATCGTCTTCCAAGGGCCAATTGGTCACTGCCTCAGGAGGCGGGGGCGCATGCCGGGGAGGTAGGAAGCCTCACTCTGGGGGCTAATGGCGGAACCAGGAGTGCCGCTTGGAGCGGAGTCACTGGGCATACCAGAGGGGCCACCATGGGACCCCCACTGGCAGAGGCCTGAACCATGATCCTGAACGGAGAGGCAAACGGCTCGGGCACCGCTGCAGAGCAGATGGGGGTCCAAGGCTCGCCCATAGATGGGGCCTGCACGGCCCAAGTGGCCATCATGGGACACACTGGGACCACGGCTGGCACCACTGAAACAAGAGGGGGAAAGACTGACGGAGTGATGGCGCACCCCACCCATGGAATCATCATGGGAGCCACGTGCCCGGATGAATGCCGAGGGGACCGCCTGGCCGGGAAGCAGGGCTGCCGGTAATAGAGCGACCCGTCGCGGCAGCTACTGCTCCTACTCTGACCCCTCCTGTCACGGCTACAACAGGGCAACCATACACATCCGGGGACGTAAACGGGAGCCTCGGTCGGCACAGGGGTCAGGTCCACCGACCCAGAGCTGGAGCCCGCTACGGGAGCTACCTCCTCACAAGCAGGTACTACCATGGGGAGAGCCAGACCAGGTAGCCCAAGCGGTCCCACACCTCCTTCAACAGATCCTCGTCTCGTGGCGGGACAATTACCTGGACAGGTACAGAAATGATTAGATCTTCAGGCTCTGCAATGGGCAGAGACCTGGCAACAGACTCACCTAGGTCCCCAAACTCGGGGGAGAAGATGGCGATGCCAATGGTCTGGCAGACAAAGGCTCTGCCAAGTGCGACTTCTTAAAGGGAGAATTGTCCTTCATAGTCTTCTTCCTCTTCATGGCCAACTTAACCCACTGCAAAGGGGCCAATCTACGCACTACTCGTATGTGGAATCCTGCGAGCACGGACTGCCAGAACACTTGGTACACAAAGAGTGGGGGTCAACTGCCAACGTGGACAGGAAGGCCCCACAAGACTTCGTCTCCAAAGGGCCTGGACACCGACATTGAGGGGGCTTGGACTCCCCGAACAATGGGCACACACACACACACACACACACACACAAAAAAAGAAAGGGAAAAGCTTAAGATTGGGTTGATACCATGGGAGATGAGCTGATACGTGTTAATGGGTCAGCGACCAGGAAAGCACTGGCGACCTCTGACTCAGGTCAGATGGCCTGTTGACCCCCAGGGCACGTATCCTTCCGCCATGGCATGGCTTGGTGAGGGGGGTTAACCGGATTTTTCTGGTCGGTACCGTGATGATATCCCAGGTTCTCCTATTAAAGTAGATCAAGGTAACAGAAAAATATTAGGGTACCTTTGGATTATGTTGCATGGCATTTGAGGTGAACCACAGCATGCAACTCAAACCATTAACAATGATGTTGATACTAATAAAGAATCAGCGCATTACAAGGTCATCATTGGAGGTATGACTGACTCATGCAGCAACAGCAATTATATAAAGGCAGTTCTTCCCTTACTAGACTTCAGGTGGTCAAAATTCACTAGAGGCGTACATTCACAACTAGGACAGTTTCATTGTGTATCGAACCAAGAAGCTAAATAGCAAATAAGCATATTGAAGAACAAGTATGCAATGATTCTCTCAACCAGATTTAATGAGCAAAAACCTGAGACGAGGATGTGATTAAATAATTTGTGAAATTAGTTCACGACAAAATCGATGCTCCTTCCTCTTTATCCTTTTGCAAACATTTTCCCCCAAAACAAAAAGCAGAGCATTAATTGAAATGTAATAAAAAACTACAATATTAAACTATGGATTCCCTTTGTACTCTCAAGGAAATGAAGACTATGGTCGGTTTGTGTTTTATTCAGTAGCTCTCCAATTTATGCCAGATCAATGCAGAAGAATTAAAATGAAAGCCACAGAAAAATACTGAACAATTTTGCAGAAAACGCCATCACAAAAAGTATGAAAATGCACTGATATTGCAAGAGGTGCTCGGACTCAGGCAGTAGCTCATGAAGACCAGCAAGACAAGCAGAGAAACTGGTGGAGATGGGCAACAGCATCATCCATTAGCAACCTGCCTAAGGGAATAAAATATAAACTGAGAATAAAATCAACACTCATAAGGCCAGGAGTACTAGCTTACTCCTGACCTAAATCATAGCATAAATGACTTTGTGGAAGTTACAGATTTGGAGCTGTTGTAATCAATTAAGAAACAAGTAAAAACTGCGCCGAAGTTTCTTCGGCTCAATCAAGTTTCCTGTACAGTATATAATGCAGTATGAAACTCTCAGCCACTGCTCATGAAACTTTCAGCGGCGCCAGACGCACGATCAGGGCTAACTTTAACCTTACGTGAAATAAAAACTACTGAGGCTAGAGGGCTGTAATTTGCTATGTTTGATGATTGGAGATGGATGATCAACATACCCATTTGCAGCCCTCTAGCCTCAGTAGATTTTAAGATCTGAGGGCGGAAAGAAAAAATGCAGAAGGATAGACAATGCCATCTTATTTTTTTTTTTTTACAGCAAACTAAAACGGAGGTTCAACAGTACCAACAGAGCACAGGGTCACCTATGACATTATCAGCCTCGGTAACGGTGGATGGAATCAATCCTCTCCGTAAGATTTTCAGCATGACTGAAATCTCCAACAAACGACAGGAGTATGTAAAAAGTAACAATTAAGTTAACAAATGATTTGTTACCTTTGAAGGACTCTCCCAAGTTGATGGCGGCGCCTTCGACTAAGCGTCTGGTCTTTTTGAAAATAATACTGGCTGAATTCCGCTCGGGTCTATGATCATTGGTGAATGCATGCGTGACTGTTGCGCTACTTTGTGAATGCAATGAAAAAACTCGCGTATCTTCCTCTAAGCGTGTAGTTTGACCTCGTCCACTTTCACAAATATATTTTCCTTTACAATCTTTGCGGGGTAGTTCATAGACGCCTGGCACTATGAAATCCAGCAGGATAGCAGCCAGAAATAACAGGAAATTACCTAGTTGTGCCAGTTGACCACTTTCTTCATCACCGTGTCCGTTGGAGATCTGACTGCCGAGGGCAGCAAATCTTTTTTTGAGTTTACCTCGGTGCATTTTATGTTAAATTTACTCAACTGAACTGAAGTTTTATTTATTTTCATAAAGTTTTACAAGTGCTACCATCAGATGTGTTATTGTAGACCTTAAAGAACATTATTATTATTATTATTATTAGTTATTATTATTATTATTATTATTGTTTTTTTTTTTTTTTTTTTTTTTTTTTTTTTTTTTTTTTGCTTTATCACAGTCTCCAATTCGACTGGGTGGTATTTATAGTGTGGGGTTCCGGGTTGCCATCCTGCCTCCTTAGGAGTCCATCACTCTTCTTACTATGTGTGCCGTTTTCTAGGATCACACTCTTCTGCATGAGTCCTGGAGCTACTTCAGCCTCTAGTTTTTCTAGATTCCTTTTCAGGGATTTTGGGATCGTGCCTAGTGCTCCTATGATTATGGGTACGATTTCACTGGCATATCCCATATCCTTCTTATTTCTATTTTCAGATCTTGATACTTATCCAATTTTTCCCTCTCTTTCTCTTCAACTCTGGTGTCCCATGGTATTGCGACATCAATGAGTGATACTTTCTTCTTGACCTTGTCAATCAACGTCACGTTCTGGTCTGTTTGCACGTATCACCCTATCCGTTCTGATACCATAGTCCCAGAGGATCTTTGCCTGATCGTTTTCTATCACTCCTTCAGGTTGGTGCTCGTACCACTTATTACTGCAAGGTAGCTGATGTTTCTTGCACAGGCTCCAGTGGAGGGCTTTTGCTACTGAATCATGCCTCTTTTTGTACTGGTTCTGTGCAAGTGCCGGGCATTCACTTGCTATGTGGTTTATGGTTTCACTTTTCGTATTGCACTTCCTACATATGGGAGAGATGTTTATTTCCGTCTATCGTACTTTGAACATATCTGGTTCTTAGGGCCTGATCTTGTGCCGCTGTTATCATTCCTTCAGTTTCCTTCTTTAGCTCTCCCCTCCCTCTGTAGCCATTGCCAATTGTCATCGCTGGCTAGTTCTTTAGTCTGTCTCATGTATTGTCCATGCATTGGTTTGTTGTGCCAGTCCTCTGTTCTTTCTGTCTTTCTCCTGTCTCTGTATATTTCTGGGTCTTCGTCTGCTTTTATTAGTCCTTCTTCCCATGCACTCTTTAGCCACTCGTCTTCACTGGTTTCAGATATGCCCAGTGCTCTGTTTTCGATGTTGACGCAGTCCTCTATACTTAGTAGTCCCATCTCCTTCCTTTCGTGTTATGTATAGTCTGTCCGTATTTGCTCTTGGGTGTAGTGCTTTGTGTTGTCATATGTTTCCTGGTTTTCTGATATATGCTGCGGAGTTCTGCCTTCGTCCATTCCACTATTCCTGCGCTGTATCTGATTACTGGCACTGCCATGTGTTTATGGCTTTTATATATTTCCGGCGTTGAGTTTTTGACTTGAGTATCGCCTTGAGTCTCTGCATATATTCTTTCCTGATCGTGTCCTTCATCTCTTGGTGTTTTATATCTCCTCCTTCCATTATTCCAGGTATTTGTATCCTGTCATCTATGTGTTTGATGTTGTTCCCATCTGGTAGCTTTATCCCTTCAGTTCTCGTTACTTTGCCTTTTTGTATGTTGACTAAGGCGCATTTTCTATTTCCAAACTCCATCCTGATGTCCTCAGATACAATCCTTACAGTCTGGATTAGGGTATCTATTTCCTTGATGCTCTTACCATACAGCTTGATGTCGTCCATGAACATCAATGGTTGTGTCTGTGCCTCTTTCTTGAGTTTGTACCCGACATCCATCTTCTGGAGGGGTAGTACTTTTTGTCATGGGAATCATGGCTATTATTACTTTATTATTATTATTATTATTATTATTATTTATTATTTATTATTATTATTAATGATTATTTACTGTACTCTGCATTTGACTCACTGTTTATCTTTTTTTATGCTATTATTGTTTTTAAGCTCATACATGTGCATCACTTGGAAATATTATCCTGTTTAATGTGAACATATGAATACGTGAATTATATATGTTAATATAACTCGTATTGTACTTACTCTGACGTCACAGCCCAGTGCTAATGACAGGAGTTGTTCCACTAAGCGACCCAACCCTTTTGGGCGCTCTTATGTGTATCGTTTCCTGATGCTGCGCTTCTCACAGGCAATAAACTGGCCTCTCAGGTGGCACAGTTCAACTCAGTTTCGTTTGGCAGTCCTACTTCACGAAACGAACTTCTTGTCTCATACAATACGACAGCGTTTTATGACCACTGAAGTTGCAACGCCAGATAAACAAAATAACCAGTCAGTCCCAATAACATTTTCTTACTCCTCTTCACCAAGACTTGCTATTTTCATCTCCTCTTTCTATCACGATTGCGACTATTAGACTATTATCGATATATCTGAGTCATTGAAGAGGATAATACTTCAATATACTGCTTTCAGGGCAATAACATATTACTGATTATTAGAAACGAGAAGATATTTTATATCATAACATAAATCCACAATTAATGCAGTCACTGAAATGATACCCTCAGGTTTCATTTGAAGTGCAGCTAACATCAACAGTTTATATCATCTTGGCATATATATGAATTTATAAATCAGTAAGGAATATTTCAATGACCACTGCTCAACTTAGCGGCCTCTACATCGATTAAAAAGATCAGTTAACCATAATTACTCCATTATGAAAAATAATTAGAAATTTGATCGTACAGCGAAAGGTTACGATCGCAACAAAATTTTCACTGCACCTGAATAACACCACCATTCCGAATCTCCGTTTTAAGACGCACTTTCAGCTTTAGGAACGAAATTTACTGCCGTAAGCTCCGTTCCTCTAAGATGACAATCCCCACCACTTTATGAATATAAATACTATATAAAGAATATTATTATTAAAATAGATAATAACCCAACCATTCCAATTACCTAAACCTCTTTCTTATTGTCTATCGTAAATTCTCTCTCTCTCTCTCTCTCTCTCTCTCTCTCTCTCCCCTTTTTTAATATTGTCATGTTCCCCTGAAACCACTTCCCTTTTATATAAATCCTACCTCCAGGTATCTACGGCCGCAGGTTCCGGACCCCTCAACGTGACCTCCGGTAATCTTCTTAGTCAAGTAATTACATGGTAATTTAATACCGACTTCACAACTATTCCTCGGAGAGTATGTGTTGGTGGAGAGGAGCTGTACGAGCAGGAAGCCAAGGAGGAGGGCAGGAGAAGGGGGAGGAAAAGGAAGAGAAGAAGAAGAGGAGGAAAAGAAGATGAGGAGGATCGGTTTAAGGTGAGGAAATAGCAGGTGAGGGAATATAAAGATGGCAAGTCGGCAATGGAGGAAGCTTGTTAAGAAAATTAAAAGGAGGAATCGGGAAATGGAAGGATGTCATAAAACATCGTGGAAGGGTCCTGGAAAACTCATTCATTTAGTGTGTATATTGGAGACGCGGACAGTTAACAGATAATACTACAAAAAAAGATCAAGTTATGACAAAAACAGACGTTAACAGAAAGCAAAAAATCATTCATACAAACCTAAATGAAAGCACAGAGAAGGGAACAGAAATAAGGCAACAGGCTAAGCGAAGGACGAGTAAAACGCGGGAATTAGGGAAATGGAAAGAATGAACAAGACCTGAGCACAGTTAACATTCAATAGGATGTCTTCCAATTTAAGGAAGGTAGACAGGTCGAGACCTAACGAGTCCCAGACGAGGGGAGACGAAAGAGGAATTACATGGTCATTAGTAATGAAAGAGGGTTATCAAAAAGGTAATTAAAGGTAATGAATAACACCGTTAAAGGAACGGTAGTCAGAGAGAGAGAGAGAGAGAGAGAGAGAGAGAGAGAGAGAGAGAGAGAGTAGAAGACGAAGGAGAAAACGGTAAATTGGAGAGGGGATCAAACGCAGAGAATGAATTATAATAGATAATGCTTGAGGAAGGAAGAGAACAGGTCAGGGGAAAGAATTACTACTAGAAAGTGTTTAAAGATGATAGCATTGAGAATTATAATATAATATAACATAATATAATTTAATACGTATAATATAATTATATGTGTGTGTATGTGTATGTATATACTTTTTCCTGGTCACGTATTTACTATAGATATACATGCACGTGTTAGAACCCCAACACGGAGTTGTGTTTCCGTATTTGTTTCTTCATAGGGTTCAAAGCTCGCAGAATTGGGTGAATATAAGAAAGAACAACGTGCATGATGTGCACCGCTACAACAGCTGCACAGCAAAATACCAATCAAGTTTTCTTTAATTAAAATAAGGCCCTCCACGGAATACCAGAGAAAACTGATTTTTCTTGCAAAGAAAAGTGGTTTGTGTGCACGGACAAATGTACTTTAACAGCATTTGATGAATCTTGATTCATCCCATGAGACAAGGGATAAAGAGGCACCCAATCTTCCCCAGATTAGACGAGGGAGTTCTTGCAGCTGAACTGAAACAGGATCATATTAAACGAAAGGGAATAAAGCCCTTAGCGTATAAAGGACTAAGGTCACGTTTCCCAGACATACAATACAATTTTGTAAATACCAATTTCACAGCAGGTAATGCTGAAAACAGCTATATACTGACTTAATGAATTTGCAAATAGTTTGAAAACGTAAAATTAACTAAAGCAAACTATAGTTATCAGAATGATACTGATACCGTATTACTTGGAAAACAATTACCAAAGCAGAAAGAACGATTAATTAGGAGACAAAACTACAGCTTCAATTTTGAAAGATACTGTAGATATTACAATGACTAAAGGCATATTCTAAAATAGAAGCATAGTTGGCTTTGTGCAAAATAGAAAAAGCCCTATAAAATAAAGAATGAAAAACAACAAACACACATAAAAGAGTATCCAGTAGTATACAGAAAGTTAAGGGACTGTCTGCCCTGTCTGAACAGGCACACAGAGTTAGAATAATGTACATAATTTGCCACTTACACGTTTGGTATCCAGAATGACGAAGACTTAGACTAGTACAGATGAAAAAATAAAACAGAAAATCTTGATGTGCCTGGACACAGGAACTATAGAAAAAAAAAATGCTCGGAATTGGCGAGGCGGATGTTGCAGGACCAAGAAGAAATATTCCAATGAAAACTGTCCACTCTCATGAAGTAGCAAAGGCATCAGTCAAGGAGATTTTGCATTTAAAAACTGAAACGTAATAAATTTTTTAAATGAATAAAAAGACAGTACGATGCTGATTAAAACTACGTGGGGGAGAGGAGTTATGAAGTGACACTCAGGCTATGGATATTGGTAAAACAAAGATACCTTGATTCAAAATAAATATGAAAACTATGGTGCAGAGAGCTTCATGGGAGGAAACAACCTTTCAAATAGACAAGTAACATAGTCAAGTCTAAATTATACGCTATATTTGACATCTAGGGAATCATATTAAGGTAGTATTTTACAGCTTACTGGGGCAACCATTTTGTCAAAAATTACCGCAGTCAACTCCCAGTTCAGAATTATCCATCTGATTTGATTGGAGAAGAGCTTCTCCCAGAATATAGTAACTAGTAAGCTTTCAATTTTGGCTGATCTGTTTGGACAGAATCAACGTCTTTCCCATATATGGTCAGCAGCACAGTCAGCAGTTTTACCTGTCTTCCAGCGTGGCAGTCACAGACCAGTTTGGCTTGATGACCTCAAAAGTACACAGTCCGATCTGATGGAAAGTCATCAATCCATTAATTTCTTAGTTTAAACAAATCAGTCAGTCGGTCTATCGTTCACACAGCAATTCGGGCTGAACGCTTCCACTCCCAGCTTTCAGTTTGCACTTTCCGTATGTAGGAGACCTTACGAGAGAGTCGAGACGGCACCTCACCACTCTGGGGAAGTAATTCATAAAGGTGTGAGTGTACACGACCGAGGCTGTAGCCTGGCTGGGCGACAACAAGTCTAAACGACGAGTTCATTAACCGTTGCTTACATCGTTCTCATACGCAGAAAAAGAGTTGAATGCCTATTGAGTGTTATTATATCCAAATAACTCTAACAACTATAACACGATTATCAACCAATATTTAGCATTAGAAATAAAGATTAAAGTAATATGAATTTAACAAACGAGCGCCAAAAAACCTATTTCATTTTGAATGATTTGAAATCTTCAGTGTTTGAACATGTACTATGGATCAGAATAACTACAAAATCATTTGAGAAAATTTAAATATTCAAAGGAAGGTGAATGACATATTTGGAATGCTTTCTCAGCTTTCTCAAGGGTCCCCATTACTCTGGCTTTTGATGCATTTATTTTAATATCAACATTTAGAATATATGTTCGAAGTCACATTCTTTGGCCTGAACGATAGTCTACAAGAACATAGAATACCAAGTAAGAGGAAAAATAGGATTACCACAGAGTATTGAAAATGAACGCTGACACAATAGCAGTTACAAAAGATGAGAAAAATGATTGGAGAATAAAATAATACGTGAAATTATAACTGATTTCCAAAATGATAATCTCTTAATTTAAATGTAGAATGATCTCAGTATATGAATCGCGTATATCAAGATGTGAATCCAAAGACTGGTTGAATGATTGACTGATAGATGGAAATGGCTCCGTACAGGCACTGCCTTTAATCCCGGGTACAAATCATGTAGTCATACGAGTAAGAAGATGAAATAAAATACATAAAGCTCCATATTCACATAACTTTTAAACACAAAATTACTATAACTGATAAAAACTATGGAAAAAATGGACTAACACCTTTTATGCACAAAATTACTACAACTGATAAAAACTTTGGAAAAAATGGACTAAATCCAACTTCTTTCGCATACCCAAAAATTACTTGTATTACAAATAATCTATTACAAGCCCTAATCGTGCTAACCTTGAATCTCTCTTTGATAATGGGAGGCTATTTTCATCGCCAACGTACCTGATGCTTAGCCCTTCAACTAACGACCCACTCACCAAATCATTACACCCGAGTCCATAAGAACACAAATCCCAAAGAAGAGCAAATTTTATAGACATTGCAGACCTCCTCTCTCTGAAAGCATGCTAATAAACTTTATTTACTGTACCTGTTTCAGATTATTCTGAACTATTCTTGAATGTCGTCTTTGAGGCATTCGGGTGTTCATATTTCCAAGAAGAATGACAACTCGAATCCGTCCGAATTTACGCTAAAGCATGAAACCTCGGGTTTATTCATGACTTTCATTTCAGAACACTTCAAATTCTAATTATTCCATTTAATCAGTAATACGGGTTCTGCTGGGCAATTTCCTGGACAATTTACTTATGATTGTCCTTTCTCAAACAACTTACAGTAACATTTCTCATACTATGTCTAGGACGTTTAGACGTAGCATGCTCAGCAAACGAACTTTCTATGGTTAATTCCGAACTTACTATTTGACCATAACATCCGTTATACCTTCTGTTTGACTAATAATCAATATCTGCAAAGAAGAGTCAAATAGCCTCTGATTACCTAATGATCAATCTCTGCACAGAAGGGTCAAATAGCTCTGATTAACTAATGATCAATATCTCCAAAGAGGAGTCAAATAGCTCTGACTGATTAATGATCAGTATCTGATTAGAAGGGTTAAATAGCTCTGATTAACTAAAGATCAATATCTTCACAGAAGAGTCAAATAGCTCTGATTTACTAATGAATATCTGCAGAGTCAAATAGCTCTGATTGACTAATGATCAATATCTGCAAAGAAGAGTCGAACACTCTAATTATCTATGATCAATATCTGCAAAGAAGAGTCAAATAACTCTACCTAATGATCAAAATCTGCAAAAAAAGTCAAATAGCTCTGATTAACTAATGATCAATACCTGCCCAGAACACAATTTTTTCTGGTGAATATTCAAATCTAGACCCTCCAAAAAATTAGTTCTACTTTCGTTACTCGAGAATACAGTAAACCATTAGAATATAGTTTATTTGGGTCTCTAACAAACGTGTTGTTCCTTGAAAATTATGGAAGATGTACTAAAATGAATTTTTAGATAAAAAGTAAAAGTTTGTGGCTATTGACAATAAACAAAGAAAGGTTGATTTCTATCATAAGAGTGAAGTGGCCTGTAAGAAAACGTAAAATGGCGATTTTTATCACCTGGAGCACTATTACTATTACCTCTGACAATTAAAACTTCTAACCATTTTCAATCCTTGTATGTTTAAAATTATTTGCTAGAGAGCTTCCGTATACCATGTATCTAACTCAGATACATTTTTTGGTTCAGTTCCTCACTCTAAACCTCTTAACAACTCTTGTTGATTCTAATGTGAATGTGGTCTGTTTAATGATCATAACTATTGGAATCTATCACATCAGTGCAAAATATTGGAACCTTTAATTAACAAGATTTCTTATTAGCTAGGAATCAGCTGGAGTATTGCTCATCCTGATACGATTTAAGATTATTTTGGATATGTATTCAGCATCAGTATTTGAGGAAGGATCCACTTATGGATACTTTTTAGTTTTCTGTAAAAGGAAACTATTGTGCCGGCTTTATTTGTCTGTCCGTCCGTCCACCTGCCCTCAGATCTAAACCACTTCTGAGGCTTGAGGGCTGCAAACTGGTATTTTAATAATTCACTCTCCAATCATCAAACATACCAAATTGCATCCCTCTAGCCTCAATAGTTTTTATTTTATTTAAGGTCAAAGTTAGCCATGGATCGTGCATCTGGCAGCGCTTTTCAGAGCCATGGGACGTATCCTTATTACCGCATCTGGTGAGCAACTGGAGAGCTGTCGGTCATAGTTGATGGTTTTATACAGCATTATACGTTGTACAGAAAACTCGATTGCGCTGAAAAAACTTCGGCGCATTTTGTACTTATAATTTCTTTCACTATACAATCCAGGCTCTTCAAGTGACCATAAAACGATAATAAACGCTGAATGCACTATTTGCAACTACAGGATAAATGACACCGAAATAAAAGGGGTAGAGAACTATGCTGTTTCCTGCACAACTTCACACTGCACCGTGTATGCTAACGGGTTTAAATCTTGGTAATCCACGCAACAAACGGTATAAAATAACAGGGAGATCCTTCATCTTTAAACTGTCCTGACAGCTTTATTATATAAAATACGAGAAGAAATGGATGAGGGATATATACAAGGATTTTGTACTCTGCCGGATGAAAATAGCTCTCTGGGAGCGAGGAGAAAAGGAGATGCTCACATTGTCTGCGAATTTCGTAAAACTTGGATATTCTGTGTTTTCGTAGACTCAGAAACCTTCTTAAATTCTATTCATTTTTGTTTTTCTTTCTTGACGGAAAAAGAGATATAATATTAATTAGTATATCTCTACAAAGCTTTATTTTCGTGTTTCCATAAATAGAAAACAGCGATCGCCATACTGGTAAAGTAAATGAGATAAGATAATATGCCAATTGCTTATCAGGCCTGAACATAGCAATGATAATTTTATGATAATTTTCACCACTACTTTAGTATATCAGCATCAAATTCCAAGACATTTTAAACATAAAAAAAGATTCCCAGCGAGTCTTGGAAATGAAGCAGCTTATATAAAACTGTTCCCGCCTTTCATGGTTCCTACGCAAAAGCATTTCTAATCTGAGGAAATTATACCTCTGGGAGATGTGCCATTTCTTTAAAAAAAAGGGGGCTTTGTCATGAAAATGATTGAAGCCTGGTTCATTTTTATGAAGGTAGTGTTATTTTACCTTTAAGAGAGAGAGAGAGAGAGAGAGAGAGGAGAGAGAGAGAGAGAGAGAGAGGTAATAGGAGGGAAGCTTGGCTGGGGGGGGGACCTCCATATACTCGAGCCATATTTCTGTTACCTGCTCAAATTGAATTGTCGACACTGGACAGCTCACTCGTTCACTCACTCTCGCACCTGTGTCATTTATTTTCTCTCCCTCCTTTTTCCCTCCCCAGTTCTCTTTACTTTTCTTTATTTTTTCCACCTTTAGTGCCATCCATGCGAGAGTTGATTTCGCAACGCTCCTCATAGGTCCACCTGAATGTGAAAAGGCTCACACACGCTGTCTGTCTCCAGATCTATCTATCCATCTCACAAACACGCAAACACACCCATATATATATATATATATATATATATATATATATATATATATATATAGATAATATATATATATAGATATAGATATATATATATATAATCATAGATATATATATATATATATAATATATATATATCTATATATATTTATATATATATATATAATATATATATATATATATATATATATATATATATATATATATATATATTATTATATATATGTAGGATCTACTGGTCACTTTTTTCCCAGATACATATGCAATTGTAACAGCCACAATGCCCTCTTAACTTCTTGAATTCCTTCCTCTTTTTGGATACTCTTATCACTACAAAGCCTGAATATCCAATTTCAAAGAAGTTTGAAGAAATTGTGATGTCTAGTACCGGGAACGAATCCAGGTCCATAAGCACAAAGAGGTCACGTTGCCGACCTGACCTGGGACCAGACGTCCCAATTTCTTCAAATTTCTTTGAAATTGGATCATCAGGCTTTGTAGTGACAAGCGCATCCAAAAAAGAGCAAAGAATTCAAGAAGTTAAGAGGGTATTGTGGCTATTACAATTGCATATATATATATATATATATATATATATATATATAGTATTATATATATATATATCTATATATATATATATATATATATATATATATATATATAGTTTATTCACTTAATATACATTATGCTACGTAAATAACGTATGTAAATGTATGCAGAAGGTTTTATTTATTAGATATATAGACTCACGCTGGATGGAGGCCAGATATGCTGCATATTCACGACAGCAAACATACTTTCCGGTTTACCCTACAAGCGATTTAGATGGTTTGTTTAGAGGAAGCCGAAATAAACAACATTTATTACCTGGATGAGAACTTGTCTAATAGTTGTAGAAATGTAAGGAAAGAGGTGTGAGTGTAAATGACTTTAATACATACCAGAAATAACATAAGGCGTCGGTGCAAACTTATGCAGTCGGGATTATTTTTCTCGCATTTCCACGAGTAGTTCTGTAATTACACATTTAACCTGGACGTGCTTCATAAATATTACCGAATGAGGAACTGAAACAGAATGAACTAAAGTGTATTCCCACAGCTTCCCACCAGGTCATAATATCTAATGTGGATTCAATATTAAATTACTATTTCTTTTGGTCAACTGTTTAAAAACAATCATTCAGTCAATCATATATCAGTAACAGCCACCACAACGCGAAGTACTAGAGCCTACACAAGAATATAGAGAGATGGACTGTCAAACTGTCGTCACACAAGAGGTTTCAAAATAATTCATAAGAAATGTAAGTATGAATGATAAAAATTGTTTTCAGGAGAACCGAACGCGAGTGAAAAGCAGCAAAAATGGCATGATAGATCAATTTCATCAAAAGAAACAAAACGTAGCATTGCTAAGATTTAACTTAATAATCCAATCCCCCTACACCAGAATAGAAAAGTACTATTCATATTCCATTCTTATGTACACTGTATTACTGCATCTGCCGAACTATATTATTGTCTCTGTCTAAGTTCGTCTTACACAGACTTTGGCAGATCCCATTAGGTCAAGAAGAGACTGAAATGTTAATGTTTCCGTAACCAGTCTTTGTTGAATTTTGCACACCTCAGGAAAAACTGTCCGCAAAAAAAAAGAAAGTTCGAACTCCCATGTTGAATTAAAGATATCATTTATTTTGGAGGAACAAACTTACAAGGTAATACACATACACAGGGTTATATCATTATACACATAAACACATACCCATATCCCAAACCCCCACTGACACTAAACCAGTCATTTTTCCATCTACATAAACTAACATAAGCTTCAGTTTTATCATAGTTTAATTGGGTTACTTCAATATAGTATGTCACATAGATAGTTTTTTTTTTTTTTTTTTTTTTTTTTTTTTTTTTCCCTTTACTTTTTTTTTTTTTTTTTTTTTTTTTTTTTTTTTTTTTTTCGAACCTCGCACCTAGTTGTATCATAACTTGATGTACACATCTTCCTTGTCTGAAAGAACATTGTTGTTCCTCTTCTAGTTCTGGACTAGCTTCCATTATCAAACAAAATCTTACTTAATACTTTTACTGGTCTCTAAGAAAATGTGTACCCTTTAATTCTTACACTCTATCTTTACCCTTATTCACTGAACCAATTAATCCTTCCATCCATTCATCTGCAACATATCCCTAGTAAGCCATTTAGTCAAATTATCGCCCCTATACCACAGTATTTACACAAATAATTCCATAAACTACTGGTATCTTTCAATTCTTCAACATTACTTCCTTACTTTGCTTACATCCTCAACAGACATTTCCACATCATTCTCAACCTTACACTAACGACTTCCACCACTGGGTCATTCATCTTTACCTCTCTTTTATCCTCTTGAATTCAATAAATCTTCAAAAGACTCACTGTAATGCCAACCTAGGCCATGGCATGTATTATTTGGGCCACTGTGTTAGCAAGATGTTCAAGAATAACCTTAAAGACAAAATCACTGACTTAATTATGTTTAATAGTTTTTGGAAAATGTTAATTTTTCAAAAAATTTTCATTGTTTACCAAAAGGAGAATGTATTAAGTGGTACACTTTTATAAGCATGTAATCAGCTTATTCATTCCAAGGTCAATTTTGGTTGGTCAGTCGTTTCCCTGTATAATTCTTTAATTGACTCCTCCATGCTTTCGAGCTACCTATGCCTAATCTTTTGTAAAAACCTATCAAAGATTTACTTTGTTTTGGCAGGTCCACTAATTCTTCAACTGTGTTGGATTCAAGGTGCATCGTTTTCTTCATAATACCCACCCTTAGGGATATCTGTAGAGTAGAAGGAGATCAGAGAAGTCCATCCTGCACCCGGAGTCATCGTGGGCTCTATCATCCACGGTGCCATCCCCTTTGATGAATAATTGAATCCGACTCAATAAAACGTACAACTGTTAAGTGCTCACCCGCAGGTAACCCAAGACCGTCTCAGATACATCAACATCCTGGAACATACAATACACCTGTGGAAAGGTGTCACTTCCATTGCCCAAGGCCACTATCGAGTCAGTGCACAGAAAGCAAAGAGGATCGAGGAACAAGTACAACTACAACTCAAATCGGCCTTATCAAGAATAGCCACGGTGAGTAGTTCTCCCTAATAGTCCTGGTTCCTAAGGAAGGAAGGGGAGATAGGCTATGCATAGACTTTCGTGAGTTAAATGTAGTAACCAAACCTGAACCATACCCCTTCCTGCAAATTGAAACATGCTTAAAAAGCTTGGGCAGTGCCTCAAACTTGAGCAAAATCATTCTAGAAAAGGGATACTGGCTGGTAACCCTGCCCGAGAAATCACGTCCTCTGTCTTCCTTCACCACACCCACCAGCCTCTACCAGTGTAAGTTGATTTCCTTTGGACTAAAGAATGCACCTAGCTGTTTCCAGGGGCTAATGGATAAGATCCTCTCTGGAATAAAAAACTGTGTAGTGATTCTGGACAAATTACGCCCACTCAGGGGAGGAGCACCTACAGATCCTTGACCAATTCCACACTGTCCTACAAAAGGCCAATCTTGTAATCAACCTAAAGAGGTGCCAGTCTTGGATGGCTGAGATCACATATCTGGGTCACTGAATAGGAAATGATAGACTGATGCAGAAGGATGCCAACATCTGTACCATTTGGGATATGCCATACCCAAGGACCAAGAGGGAAGCTCAGTGCTTCATAAGAATGATATAATATATACTTTCAGCATTTTATTCCCAACTTTACTGATGCAGCCACCCCTATCACTAACCTCTTTCATGGAAACAACCTTTCCATTGTACAGCTGAATGTGAGTGAACATATGACAACCTCAAGGCTGTACCATCAGACAACCAGTTCTCCACACACCCAACTATGACCAGCCCTTCTACATGGCCGTCAATGCCAGTGTCATCGGCATTGGGGCGGTCATGTTCCAAGAAACAGATAAGGTTAGGCATCAAGTAGCCTACTATTCCAAGAAGCTTAATCCAGCTCAAATCCGGTACAGCACCATCGAAAAGGAACCGCTGGGTATGAATCTGGCTATGAAACAATTCTAATCCTATCATGCTGATCATATATTTCCTTTAACTGTCCTTACTGATCATAACCCCCTTAAATTCTCATGAAGTTTAGGAACCAGAACAAGCACTTAATGCATT
>NC_061108.1:52223481-52235981 GCF_015104395.2 Macrobrachium nipponense | reverse complement strand
GTTCATCACTCTGAAAACAGTCATGGACGACAAACTTAAAAATCTTGTAGTATTTCAAATTTGAAGTACGATCATATCAGGCGTACAAGAACTACCCTCTTACCACCTACCTATCTATCCATCTATTTTGGAAATTATAAATAAAAAGAAGCTATTATACATATATAACACAATTTGATAAAAATACAATCTTCCAAAAGCCCTCACACTTACATAAACAGATATTCAGCATTCGAAAGTAAAAATGAGCATATTCTACTTATGAACTTGTTAACACTGTACATACTGATCATATATTTATTCCCATGCGAGATAAATGCGCTAAACAAATACCAGGCCAGCTTAGGTACACCAAAAAGAAAATGTCGACCACAGACCAATTGAGGTACAGCAAATTCTCTCTATGATTTATATAGGGCCACAAATTGCATTCACATGTTAAAAATAAGAGGGAAAAAACATCTGAAAATTGCCAATAGAATAAGACGAAGCGCGCATGGCAGAGCGAAGTCGAGATACAAAATCAATCCCTTGTACTATATCATTCTATACTTCTGAATGACAACAAAAATCAAACTGGATGACAAACCTTCATTTTGGAATATCATATGGACTGGCTCTTAGGTAACCAGAGGTTATAATCCTTATGAATGAATAAATGAACGGGCACGTTAAATTCTACTTAAATAGTATATGCCATCCTATAAAGTACCTAAACACTTTACAACCTAATTTTACTTTAATGACCAAACTATCGGTATGCATTATAAGCAAGTAAGATTCAATATTTTCTTATTCGTTCCTCAAACGAGCTATTATCTGGACTCGTTAAGAAATCCATTATGCTACTACTGGGGTCATATGAATATCCTGCAAAAAATATCATGAACCATGGCAAGACGAATTTTATAAACGGTTGAAGTCCGAACAACAATAGAAAAGTCCAGTTGTATGTCAAATAAAAAAATCCTGCCGGCGTATGAGAGAAAATTCATTTTACAGAGATGGCCTGGGAAGTTGAGTTGAGAGAGAGAGAGAGAGAGAGAGAGAGAGAGAGAGAGAGAGAGTGAGAGGGGATGCACAGAAGCCATCTTCGTACCTGTCGAACCGCCAGATACGGCTCCAGTAATTTTCGGTCGGGTTTCAGAAGTATTCGCTCGTTTAAGGCAAATATCTCTTCCCGGATTCCTCTCCGTTAAATGGCATCAAACGCCATTTAAAAAGAAAGCGAGGTCAGTAAAATAAATTGATATCCGATACAATGTATGCACCGAGTCAGTGATAACCGAGAAGCGAATGAGAAATTATATCAAGCAAATAATACTAATATGTATGACCCCGATGCAAAGAATTACATAAAGTCAATTTCGAATGGAAGACAGAAATCCAATCTATGCCAATGGACCGCATGGCTATAACGAAAACTTCTGAAACTTAGATTCCGTTTGTGTCATAAAGTTAAGACCAGGCCATCAAACTTCGTTACGGAGGAAAAGCCTCCCGGACTGCTAAGCGACGCGGCAGAGAGCGAAGGATAAGCGAACTCTTCCACAATGCATCGCTCAGTGGTGATGGGGGTAGGGGGGGGACAACACCCAGGCCACTACGCAGCCCCCGACCCACGTCTCACGGGCAGATAGCGTCAACCGTGTACAAAGTTTGCATAATTTATCAAAGTTTAAAAGTGTTGAATTTCACGTTTGCGTTTGGGGCACTGATGGGACCGAGTAAATATTTGTCACAAAACCATCAACGCCTATTCCTGGAGCGAGCTTTATTTGCCGGATACGAGAGAAGAAGAATGGGGCGACAACGAAAGCCAAAGAAAAAGGATGCGGAACTGAAAATTCTTGCTTAAGGGTTATTCATTCGTATTACCTTTGCAATTCTACGCTTACACTCCGGTAAAACTGCAGTCTCTCTCTCTCTCTCTCTCTCTCTCTCTCTCTCTCCTCGGATGAACTAACAAGTCTTTGAGACATCAGAATTCTTGTAACTCCTTGTAACTCTCTCGTTAACAAAAACATGATAAGCAATCTGAAATATAACGAAATTCGAAAGCATATATATCTCGTAAATATTATCTTGCGTTCTCCATCTATTCATCTACATTTGATAAGAACGTGGCATAAAATAATGTAGGGAAATACGATTCTACAGCACACATACGTTCCCTATTTAATATGCCTATCTATCTATCAATCTATCTATCTAATTACAATTGTCAACCACATAATAAAGAATCAAGGAAAAAAGAGAATTCTACACCGTAGATGTGGCTAACTGCTTAGTTTGACAGAAGGAACATTATGGCAATAAACCAGTGGCCATAACCGTAGACAATACCCAGACATCGAAAACTCTCTCTCTCTCTCTCTCTCTCTCTCTCTCTCTCTCTCTCTCTCTCTCTCTCTCTCTCTCTCTCAATTTTTACTACTTCTTCATAAAAGAGCAGTAAAAATATCCAGACATCGAAGAACTCCTTTCATCCCCCAAAACAACCATGGATTGCTAAAACCTCAATTTAGAATAAAGTCAAAAGTGTGAAGGAAATTAGGCCTTCATAGACAACTTGCAGCCCTCATGACACAGGCCAGTCTTACGCAAGGATAAATAAAAAAGATGAAAAATGAATACTTCATCATCAAACCTAAAGAAGAAGAAGAAGAAGAAGAAGAGGAAGAAGAAACAAACCAGATTAAGAGTATATATGAATGGCCAATGAATTCTCTATTTTCCCAGACCTTATATTCCACGAAAGGGCTGTGACCTCACGATCATGAAGTTGGTGGATCAATGAAAGTAAAAGGTCAAAGTCGCACGAAGTCTCTCCCTGAACTGTTTGTGTACAACAAACAAGCTCAACACAACTCTGTTAAGTCATTGAAAAAGACAATCATGATAATATTTCCGAAGTTATTTTCTACAACTACAATTAATTACTTTTTCTTGGCTGTACTTCATACAATATTAAAGGCAGTCGAAGTGTGAATAAGAAAATCTTGTTTACATTTTTTCCATTATAGTCTAAGAAAGTTTCGATATTTGATTAAGCACACCTAAAAGTACGTGCTTTAATTATATAACACACACATACACGCACAGACATATATATATATATTATATATATATATATATATATATATATATATATATATACTATATATATAATATATAAAAATATCTGCATACATAAGCATACATGTAACTTAATGCATATTATATATTATAAGATGTATCATAATATATACTATATATACTTATATATATATAAACATGTGCATGTGTGACTGGAGTAAAGGAATGCATCAAACTACATAGAATTTAGAGTTGGTGTAATGGTAATTGCTGTATAGCAAAGAAAGATAAAGGAAAGGAAAACGCATCTTCGAGAAGTTATGCACCAAGAAGGCATTCGCGCAGGTGTTGGAGGTGCCTGTTCTCATGATGGTCCTAAATCGGCAAGAGTTTTGTGGAACTTGACAGGTACCGAAGTGTCGTGAGAAACGCCGCAATTTCTGATGTAATACCTCGTCTAGATCCTTCTAAGAAATTCTAGTAATCTCGGGAGTCTGTGACGTTCCCCCGTAGGCCACGCCCCCAGGTCACCGTATAAATACGATGGACGAAGTAGAAGGGAGATAATCAGTTAGCCACAGAGTAAGAGATCATCAGTAAGAGCCACAGATCAGATTATCAGTGAGAGATCATCAGCAGAGATCATCAGTTAGTCACAGAGTAAGAGATCATTAGTAAGAGTCACAGATCAGATCAGTAAGAGCTCAGCAGCAGAGATCAGAGATCATCCGAGAGAGATAAGAGAAGAAGGAACCGACAAAGGATCAGAGAGAAAAAGGCGCTCGAGAATTGGTGGAATTCTGGTCAAGTTGTCTTCAGGAGTGGATGACCGAGTTATTTCGATGTTGAGCAAGACTTCAGAGAAGAAACGTTCTGCTAGAGGTTTTGGGGAGTTCCTGCCCTTCAAGTATCAAGAGTAGACATTATTTTCTGCAATACAGAGGCAAGAAGGCATCTACCATTAGAGTTCTCCTTTTGTGGAGCCATCGCTTCGAGTTGCAAAACTGGTCGGCAAGTACTTTCATTACCTCACTGTTCCCCCAGTTCATGCAGTGTAAGATTAAACCTACCTCTGTAAATAGGAGACACCATTCTGCATTTATCTTTGTTAGTAAGCTTGTAAATAAACCTTTGTTGTGTTAGCGTTTCTTTCTATATTCATATCCCCAGTTTCAACTGTTGGCGTTGAATTCTTTTTGTTTATCATAATATCGAACCTGAAGCGGACCTCTCTCGGTTCGTAACATTGTGGCGACCTTGGCCAGTAATATTCAGCAATTTAACAGTTTGAAACAGGGAGAATATAGAAAGAGCCAGAATGAGTGAGATGGTGAAAGAGTTTATTGAGGCAGGTAAGCTCCTAGGTCTAGAGGGGAATGATCTCCGTGAGTATGTTGAAAAGAAAGAAAGAGAAAAGTATGAGAGAGATGAAAGAGCGGCTGAGAGAGAGGAAAGAGCGGCTGAGAGAGAGGAAAGAGCAGCTGAGAGGGAAGTGCAGCAAGCGAGAGAAGCAATGAAAATGCAGCAAGAGAGAGAAATGTTGGTAATGCAGCAGGAAGAAAGAGAGAAAGAACGTATGCATGAGTTGGAAATTGTTCGGTTAAGGGAAAGTACTCGTAACAGTCGGACAGGCGAGAACGAAAACGTTAGGTATGAGTGCAGTGCTGAAATTAGTACCAAAGTTTGATGAGGATGATGTAACGAAATATTTCATGTGTTTTGAGAAGTTAATGGAAAGAGTAGGTTCTCCTTAAGAAACGTGGACTTTATATTTACAGTCAGTTTTGAGTGGTAGGGCGCTTACTGTGTATAGTTGCATGTCTAAGGAGGAATGTGATAATTATGATAATGTGAAGGAAACTGTTCTTAGTGCATACAGGCTAGTGCCGGAGGCGTACCGTAAGAAATTTAGAAATTTGAGAAAGGATGAAAACATTACGTATGTAGAATACGGTAAGAAGTTAGAAAGGCTGTTTTTTGATTGGTTAACTTCTGCTAAGGTTAAGGATTTTGATAGTTTGAAGAACTTAGTGTTGTTAGAAAACTTCAAAGATAACGTATCCCCTGAGATTAAGCTTTATATAGAAGATAGGCGAGAAGTATCTTTTGCAGGAGCAACTAGGCTAGCTGACGAATATAGTCTACCTCATAATTTGAGTGTTAATAAGAAACGAAATGATCCTTCGTCTGGTAGAGTACAAAGCAGTAAAGGTTTCAGTCCTAGTAATAGCAATGCAAGTAAAAGTGACTATTCCTGTTATACATGCGGAAAACCTGGTCTAAGGTTTGTAAGAGTAAGGTGGCATCTAGTGGCTCAGAATTAACTTGTTTTCGATGTAATGGGAAATGGGCATTTAGCGAGAAATTTTGTGCAGTAGAAGGAAGGAACGGTAAGAAACCAGTGTCTCTAGTTAACCTTTCATCAAGTAAGAATGATGTGATGAGAGAAACTAGAAAAATTTTTGGTGAATTTCTGTCAGAAGGCGTAGTTTCCTCTCTTGGAGAAGTAGATTCGAGAGAGGTGGTCTTGCTTCGAGACACAGGAGCTGCTGTCTCACTGATTAGGAGAGAGAGTGTGCCGAACAAGGCAGAAATCCACTATGGAAAGAAGAAAAGGTCATGTTAGGTGGATTTCCTAACACTTGTGTTCTTTGTCCTTTATTGAAGTTGAATTTAGAAAGTCAGGTAGTATTAGGAGAAGTGAAACTGGCAGTTGTTGACAGTTTGCCCGTCGATGGCGTTGACATTATTGTCGGTAATGACTTAGCTTTATCCAAGAATGTGAATCCTGTTGTGAGGGATATTCCAGTGCCTGAAATGGTAGTAACTAGGTCGGGTTTAGATACAGACATAGACTACGGTCATAATTTGTTCGTGGATTCGAATGAGAGTGAGTTTGTGGATTTGAACGAGTGTGATAGAGGTGGCGAGGTTGATCTTGGCATGAGTGTGGCTGAGAAACCTAACTCTATCGTTGACAGTGATAGCCAAACGGAAGGTGTAGCTGTCGAAAGTAACGTAGTAAATGTACCGGTATCTAGTACTAGTTACGGTGATGAATTAGGCGCTAACCTCGTGAATAAGGATGAGCTAGTCAAGTTGCAGAGAAAGGATGAGACACTAACCCGAATTATTGAATGTGAAGCTGGATGATGATCTCGATGATGTGTGTAAGGAAACTTTTTGTTTAAAGGACGAAGTTTTGTGTCGTTATGTTCGTCCTAAGTCAGGTAGTAAAGGGGAAATCACCGAACAATTAGTGGTTCCTAGGAAGCTTCGTGAGCTAGTTTTGAAGTTAGCACATGATGAGCAAGGACATTTGGGAGTAAATAAAACTTTCAAGTGTATTAGTAGGGCGTACTTTTGGCCTAAAACGGAAGGTGTAGCTGTCGAAAGTAACGTAGTAAATGTACCGGTATCTAGTACTAGTTACGGTGATGAATTAGGCGCTAACCTCGTGAATAAGGATGAGCTGGTCAAAGGATGAGACAACTAAACCCGAATTTTTGAATGTGAGCTGGATGATGATCTCGATGATGTGTGTAAGGAAACTTTTTGTTTAAAGGACGAAGTTTTGTGTCGTTATGTTTGTCCTAAGTGAGGTAGTAAAGGGGAAATCACCGAACAATTAGTGGTTCCTAGGAAGCTTCGTGAGCTAGTTTTGAAGTTAGCACATGATGAGCAAGGACATTTGGGAGTAAATAAAACTTTCAAGTGTATTAGTAGGGTGTACTTTTGGCCTAAAATGAAAATGACGTAAAGAGGTATGTTTTAAGCTGTCATGAATGCCAAATTGCCAGGAAACCGAATCATGTAATTCCCAGAGTCCTGTTGTGTAATATTCCTTCAGTAGGCGAATCTTTTGAGAATGTATTTATCAATATGGTCGGACCTTTGCCTAGAAGTAAGGGTAGAGAAGATTGCACAACTAATCTAGAGTATTATAAAAACAATTTAAGATATGGTTGGCAACCAGCGAAGGAGAACGGGAGTCAAGGGGGGACTAAACGGAAACATGATCTTAGAGCGAAAGAGACAAATTTCCGTGTAAGAGATAAAGTTTTAGAACTAGTCCAGAAAGAAGGTTCCTCTTTATCTTATAAGTTCAAAGGTAATTTTCCAGTGTTAGAGAAGAGGGGAAATATGCATAATGTAATTAATATGGGTAAGAGTAGAGCAAGTCAATGGATGTAAACTTGCTTCAGAATTATAAAGAACGCCCCATACCTTGGACACCGCCAGTGTTCTATGTGACAGTGTTATTGAGAGAAATTAGTTTTGAGAAATCGCAACAGGTGTCTTAGCATTTCAAAGTTCAAATCAGAGTTCAGAAAACAAAAAAAGTAAGAGAGAAGGATGATGTTATAGCAGGTAGCCTCTGGAGATTTTTCCAGAATGAGTAGCCTAATGAGCGTTTTCTATTTTGGCATGAGTGGTTGAATGAATGGAGAAGTATTAAAGCTTTATACAGAATTGTTCCCCTGCTGTTTAATTCTTGTTTCTCTTTAGAAAAAAATCAAATCAATTGATTTCATTTTTTTTTCTTTTGGGGGAATGTGTAATGGTAATTGCTGTATAGCAAAGAAAGATAAAGGAAAGGAAAACGCATCTTCGAGAAGTTCTGCACCAAGAAGGCATTCGCGCAGGTGTTGGAGGTGCCTGTTCTCATGATGGTTCTAGAATCGGCAGGCGTTTTGTGGAACTTGACAGGTGCCGAAGTGTCGTGAGAAACGCCGCGATTTCTGATGCAATACCTCGTCTAGATCCTTCTAAGAAGTTCTAGTAATCTCGGGAGTCTGTGACATTCCCCCATAGGCCACGCCCCCAGGTCACCGTATTAATACGACTGACGAAGTAGGAGAAGGGAGATAATCAGTTAGTCACAGAGTAAGAGATCATCAGTAAGAGCCACAGATCAGATTATCAGTGAGAGATCAGCAGCAGAGATCATCAGTTAGTCACAGAGTAAGAGATCATTAGTAAGAGTCACAGATCAGATCAGTAAGAGCTCAGCAGCAGAGATCAGAGATCATCCGAGAGAGATAAGAGAAGAAGGAACTGACGAAGGATCAGAGAGAAAAAGGCGCTCGAGAATTGGTCAAATTCTGGTCAAGTCGCCTTCAGGAGTGGATGACCGAGTTATTTCGACGTTGAGCAAGACTTCAGAGAAGAAACGTTCTGCTAGAGGTTTTGGGGAGTTCCTGGCCTTCAAGTATCAAGAGTAGACATTATTTTATTGCAATACGGAGGCAAGAAGGCAGTCTACTATTAGAGTTCTCCTTTTGAGGAGCCATCGCTTCGAGTTGCAAAACTGGTCGGCAAGTACTTTCATTACCTCACTGTTCCCCCAGTTCATGCAGTGTAAGATTTTACCTTTTTTTATGTAAATAGAGGACACCATTCTGCATTTATCTCTGTTGGTAAGCTTGTAAATAAACCTTTGTTGTGTTAGTGTTTCTTTCTATATTCGTATCCACAGTTTCAACTGTTGGTGTTGAATTCTTTTTGTTTATCATAATATCGAACCTGAAGCGGACCTCTCTCGGTTCGTAACAGTTGGAAACCTGAAAACCGAAGGCTGGCCCCTCAACCTCACTTCTTCGATTCTAATGCGAACTCCTTTCTTCTGCAGGGTTCTCTTTCTTAGTCCAAGATCACCCCTAGTGATGTTAAGCTTACGAAACTGGTCAGAAGAAAACACTGGGGGAAATATTTGTCATGGACTCACTCTTTCAGGCAATTCTGAATAAGCTTTCATGTTGTGAGGCTAGTTAGTCATATTAATCAATCAATTCTATCTACTATGTCTGTCCAGCCCGGGCAAGCTCTCTCTCCGATGACCCCTAAATACATATGCAGAATAAAGGTACCTTCAAGTCGGGACCTGCCGTTTCCACCCTCTCTTCTACTGCAGTCATATCTGATGGTTTGGGGGCCACTAGTATATCAAGAAACCGTGACGGTCCCTTCTTGAGAGTTGGAGGCAACGTGTAAAGTTTGTTATAAGTAGATGTTACTCCGTGGTCGATTGTTGAAAAATGCCTTTTCCTACCCGAACACATAATAAAGGGTAACCTTGATGCCTTTACCTTATCTAAGCCAGAAGACAAGAGAAGAAGAGGTGGGGAGAAGCTTGGAGGGGAGAACGTTGGAGCTGAATTACGAAGGAAGTTATGGACGCTTCTGCCTTTTAAAACAAGAGAGATTGTCAGAAGCAGGAAAGCCAGAAGCAGGAAGAGAATGCCAAAGTTTGAAAGAAAGAAAGTTCCACTATGCCGAGCAAAATCCCAAGAATCCCGATTTTCTCAGAGTAAATGTGAAAATAGGTAACTAACAGTGACTGCATTTTCATTTCAACAGATCATTATGTCATACTGACTTCAACGTAGAAAGATTTGAAAAAACTATTCATGTATAAACATTTGATAAAGGTTCAACGCACGCACAAAAATTCGCTGACATTATATGTTCGTAAATTCTGGTGGAATGTGTGCAAAACAATCACATAAACACGTACATTATACTAACATAACCTCACCAACGTCTTTCAACTAATGATTCATACGTCTACGTCTCTCTCTCTCTCTCTCTCTCTCTCTCTCTCTCTCTCATACAGACATACACAAACGCAAATACACACACACACACACACACACACACACACACGCACATCAAACAGCAAGATTCACATCGTCAAGTAAACCGCCCAATTCCTAAGCGTAGAATTTATCCAGCATTTCCTGCCGGAATCCTCCCGCCACTCCCTGAGAGAAAGGTGCCCCTCAAAAAATGAAACACCGAATAAGGAGGGTTGGGAGGGTTATACAATAAATCATACGTGACATGGAGGTGAGGGGGGGGGGGCGAAAGGGGGGAAGGAAAGAGGGAATACGGAGACGGAAAAGGGGAAGGTAGAATGGGTAAAAGGGTGCTGGAACACACAAAACACACACACCACGTAACACCGGGCCGGCATAAATCAAAACCACAAACCAATACTATTTCACATTTGGTATTCATGAAATTGCACCGACGATTCCAAAACGATGCTATTATTTATATGCACATCTGGCAACATATCGTGCATTTTTCGAAACACGGGGGAAAGCTAAAGTGCCGGAGGATGGAGACGGGGGAGGTGATTTATGCTCCAACTGTCTCTTACCTTTTTTTTTTTTGCATATCACAACGCAAAAATATACAAATGTATTTTTCAATTGAACACCTGTAGTGTTTTGGACCTGCATAAAATAATTTACGAATCTACAATATTTGTTGGGAGGCGTGAACAAAAGAATATATCAGCTGTATGAAATCAACAGACTTCATTCGGTTCTGAAAACCAAACTAAAATCATTACAATAATAATGAAATTTTGGAATAAAACAACACTGTGGACTTTAAAACCGCTTCTATATAAACCGTATGCAAACTACATTCACAATAAAAAAAAGAACACTACATATAATGCTTAAAAAATACATATTTTAACAGTAAATGAGGATATAGTGACCTTATAATTCTGCAGTTCTGACCTTTCTCTCGTGGGCATCACTATGAAGTCTGGAACTTTCACCTTTCATTTCGCAATGTCGTATGGCCAATATCAAATAAGATGCGGGTCTTCAAAGCTCGGGCTCACTAGACAATTTCACAGTACGTATATCTGCTGCGCCCTTTCTCACAGCAACCTGGCTAAATTTCAGGATTTAGAAAAGCGTATGCTGCCTGTGAGCTTTTCCTCAACTGCGTCTTGTCAGTTAGTGCGGACAATTTGGAGTCCTTTTCTAGTCCGGGCCCAAATAGAAACGTAACCATCGAGATTAGAAACTCCCCGTTCAATGACCTCGGTTAACCCCCTAGGAGCCATGATAAAGATGTGAGATGTTACGGATCAACTCACATCTTCATCAGTCAAAGAATAAAATACGATTAACAAATTCAAGTTTGAATTGAAAACAACTGATGAAAGGGACTGGACCTTTAAATCGACTCTAAAAAAGTAAGATTCGCGCCTAAATAAGGACATAACTTCTCTAGGCAAACACTGACACATTTTGTCGCTGGATAAAGAGTTCATGGCTATTTGCCAGTTTGTCTCTATGCAAATATATACAGAAATATTAATTATAAAAGGTGGCTCGGCACGTAATGTTAATATCTGGTCTCGTAAATTTTATAATATAAGTGATCTTCCTCTGGACTTCCGCACTATCGACATCATCCGTAATCTACACTTCCTGGCTGCACAGATTGAAAATGTTCGACCTCTCTCCCCCTCAATTCATTCTCTTGCCATCTATCCTATGTCAGACTACTACATTACAATCATCCGCATCCTCCTGTAATTTCCATATCCTTAACTTTTATCATGGACTTAACAGGACACACACACACTCACTCTCTCTCTCTCTCTCCTCTTTCTCTCTCTCTCTCTCTCTCTCTCTCTCTCTCTCTCTCTCTCTAACTTTGAATTTACCAAGCATCCCTTTGTCAGTATTTCAGTCCTCCTCCTGTGAAAAACGTTCACAGCAAATAAAAAAAACCAGAGGAAGTTTTTTTCTTTTCTTTTCTTTTTATCATCACCCCTATTAACCCCTTGGGAATTTGGCGCGTGACTTGAAAATCGTAAACCACAACTACGGCCTATAATGGCGAGGTCGAACTCATGCGGTTCCCACGAGCAATTGGCCCGTTCGATTTATTTATTTATTATATTTTTTAAGTATAGGGCAGCAGGACATACATCTATGTACCCATTTCTAGACCAGGTCCGAAGACAGAGAAACAGAAAGTAAGAAAAATTATATATGACTGTATATAATAATATATATAGATATATAATATATATATATATTATATATATAAATATTATATATTATATATCATATGTAATAAAATATTTAAAATATTACATATATATATATATATATAATATATATATATATTATAATTAAAAAATATAAAAAAATAAATTAAAATTATAAGTATATTAAATTTAAATAAATAAATATAATAAATTTTTTTTTTTAAATTTTAAAAAATATAAAATAAAATTATAATTTGTAAAAAAAAATTAAATATACATATATATATATATATATATATATATATATATATATATATATATATTAGCGAATATGAAAAATGCACAATATATATTTAACGTTCGATTCATTGGGACAATGATGTTTTATGTATGTACATAAGCAGCCAAGCTATACGACTTACGTATGGGGGGTGGGAGTAGATATATGGTTTCTCTTTATATGTGTATGTATATATATCATATATATATATATCATATATATCTATATATATAAAGAGTAATACTAATACTTGTACATAAAACATCCTTTATTAGTTACGACTACTGGTTTCGAAATAACTGTCGCATCAAAGGTTCTGACAAGAAAAACACA
>NC_061108.1:52218481-52220981 GCF_015104395.2 Macrobrachium nipponense | reverse complement strand
ACACATATATATATATATATATATTTTATATATAGAGAGAGAGAGAGAGAGAGAGAGAGAGAGAGAGAGAGAGAGAGCCTTACAGTTTATGTCTCTTAAATGCACTTTATGTTTAAACTATATTTCTCGGTAGAAGTAAAAGCATATTTGAGAGAGAGAGAGAGAGAGAGAGAGAGAGAGAGAGAGAGAGAGAGAATTCTGTCTGGAAGTGTACAAACATAAAATCAGCGCTGACCCTTAAAAAAAAAAAAAGATGGACCCTTCCTCTCTCGACTGCCTTTCCCGTTCGGTACCGCGACTCTAAAAATGCTCAACCGTCATATGCTCCAGGGCCTGCTATTTAACACGACACCTTTCACAGACTCAACATTAGAGGTGCAGCCGCTTCCCCTCAATACCATCTGTCATCCTCCCTCTCTCTCTCTCTCTCTCTCTCTCTCTCTCTCTCTCTCTCTCTCTCTCTCTCTCAATCCTTGGCATATGTTTTGCGGAGGTTAATCTTTCAATAACACCAATTATTTATTGACTTGAAAACTAATTTCATTTAACGAACGTTTCAATTTTTGCTTAGTATTTCATACTAAAACACATCTAAGAGTTGAAGGTAGCACAGTTTTATTTTATTTTCGATGTGTTGTTGTGTTTTCACAAAAGAAGGCACCAATTACACGTTGTAGAGTCGTGAGTAAATAATATTAATCACATAAAATTACACACAATTTATTCCTGTAGAATATAACGTGATCAAGAATCTACCAAAATCATGTAGTCGAAAGAAACGTCTGTCACTGTATTTACTGCATTTCAGTTAGGGCAACTTTAATATTTATCAAACCTGTCATTTTGATACTACATAACTACAAGAGATTAAAGTAAGAGTGGATTAGTACTAGGCAGAAAAACTGAAGAATCACAATTCATTAGGTATGTCTCACAGTCAAACCTGAATTGAACTCATGTAACCTATTAAACGCAATTACCAATAACAAATAAAGATTAATATTGCGTCGGCATCGAACATAAATTCACGTCAATAAATGCAGTTTCAAAGCAGTTAGAGGGTAAATTTTGAAATTCAGCGATGTAAGCGAGAGGGTACGGCAGCGTAGCAAACACGCGTCCGCTAAAGTTATGTTAACCTCTAGGCATAAAAAAACAAAAGGACCAGTGATTTAGCAGCATTAGAGTTCCGAACATCAGAATAACTGCAGATTTCACCTATGCATTGAATAGATAAAATTCAGACGTTCAACTATTAACACTGACGCATACTTCAGCCAAAATACGAATCCGAGTGTGTGACCTTTTACATTTTGAGGCACTACATACAGGTTTGATTTTTCACCAAAGTTCATGATAGGAACTCACTTATGTACCTATAACTGAAGTTACATACTTTTTATCAGAACGACAAAATAACAAAGAAAAGATGTTTGTAAAGCCAGGATTTAGGTGTGGCCAATCACTGCAAATGCTGAGAGCACACATAAAACATCCGTATCTTTTGTTCTCTCAGGTTATTAATCGATGCAGCAGACGACAATGTATTAAGTCGTGTCTACCTGTAAATTCTTCTTAATCGAAGGTCATGCTGAGTTATCAAAAATCCAAAAATGGCCTCATGTTATTGTGCTCCCGTCCCTCTGTCTCTCTCTCTCTCTCTTGCTTGTATTAACCTACATACCCCTTGGCCGATTATTTCCAATCGCCCCCATGCCACACCTCCCCTCTCCGGCCAGACTCTTCGGTTCCCCTCACCGGCAGAAAGTCCCATCAGTAACCTTACGTCAGTGTGATCCTTTCAAACAATAGGTGCGCTGGCAGAGTCCCCTCACACCGGTCTCTGGCAAGGGGTCAGCGCGCGTACATCCCCCCACCCATCCGAAAGTCCTCCTCATTCCCCTCTTTTGTACTCACGTACCCCTTTTAAACACACATTCCCGTTTCTTTTGTAATCCCCTCTAACGGGGCCCTCCCCATCTCGCAAGCATCTCCGCCCCCCACCTCCTTCCCCCACCCCCTCTCTTTCTCCAGTAGGAAAGGTGGTGGTTAGGCAGTTAAAAGATATTCCGATAAAGGTCAATTTTCTATCGACTGTTCCGCTAAAAGAGGCTTTATTTGCACCCAGCTTCTCCTTTAATACCGCCCCCTCCCTTACATTTTTCTTTTTTTAAGTTTTAAAGGGCACTCAAATCTTATCAACGGTGAAAGTATAAATGCGGCAGATTTACCATCAATAGCTGAGCTCCTGCCTGGCCCCCAAGGTATGCCTTTGATCGATGGGGAAAACAAATAACAAAAACAAAACCCAGCAATTGTTCCTCCTCAAGAGCAAACACATTAGTGCATAAAATTTCTCACAGAAAACACTGCATAAAAAAGAAGGGTTGGTGGGGGCGAGGTACATGGAAGTGTTTTCAAAAGCCTCCTTGTGCAAGGTACAGTTTCATCGACCAACATCATTTTTCCGTCGGTTTCTCTGCAAGAAATTCGAGGTAAA
>NC_061108.1:52148481-52213481 GCF_015104395.2 Macrobrachium nipponense | reverse complement strand
TAACAAGCCAGCTTAATTGCCTAAAGACAATGATTCAGAACACGGATCGAGGTTGCATTCCAAGATGAGGTCGCACTCCATGACCAGGTCACACTCCATGACCAGGTCACACTCCAAGATGAGGTCGGACTCCAAGACGAGGTCACGTAGATAACCATGGTCCAGTCGTTGAAACAGCCACATACTACAACACAGACGAACTTGGACGAAATCCCACTCCATGATGAGGTCACAAAAAACAGATGAACTTAGTTATGTCGTCAAGACAGCCACACACTGCCGCCAGGGACAAAACTGCCCAAACCGACGAGGAAGATATCCACCTCCTCGAGGCAAATACGTAAGTCATACCCGTCGCCGCTCCACTACTGACAACTCAGTAGACCGTCCACAACTGACTCAAGCTGCTCCCATACTGACTCCGCAGTTGCTGGATTACTGACTCCAGCTACTGACTCCTTCTACCGACTGATACTGACTGAAGATGTTAGCCCGAGACAGGACAGACGTCAACTCACCTTGAAATACAAACAAAACTGGTTAACAGGTACAACAACCAAACCAAAGGAAACATTCAGAGTTAGATTGTTCCCACAAAACAACTGACCGGACCTGAAAACATCATATATATATAATATATATATATATATATATATATATATATATATATATATATGTATATATATACATATATATATATATATACTATATATATATGTGTGTGTGTGTGTGTGCGCGCGCAAATATCTTTTAAATTAGTTTAGCAAAGTACTAAGTTAATAAACCCTTAAAAACACTGGTTACACGTAACATGCATTTTTTTATGGAACTTTTTATCTATCTATCTATCTAATATATATATATATATATATATATATATATATATATATATATATATATATATATAAGTCTATCACATTACCGTGATTCATATACATATATCGAGCATCACTGCCAGTCCTGGAATTGAGAGGTCGATGGTTCGCGCCTGTCGGCCGCCAATTCTATTATCGCTTAATAAATTCCCCCTCGGTTAAACATATATGAAAATATATTAATTCCGAGGTACAGCGAATTAGATATTAAAGGACATTTGTAGCTCGATTTATATACATATATATATATATATATATATATATATATATATATATATATATATATATACTATATATATATATATATATATATATATATATATATATATATATATATATATATATATTATCTAGCTTCAATGGAATAAATTTGTCATGAGTGGTTTTTGAAGTTATACATCACAACAGAGAAAAATAAATATTTCTTCATAGTAAACGTATTTTAGTATTCCAAAATAACTTAATCCTTAAAATTACTTTCCACGCTGTAATTTTGAAAGGGCGATCTTTATTCAAAATTTGAAACCCAACATCTTATTTCAAACCTAGTAAAGCGAAAAAATACGTTTGTTTTTCTTGGTCACATGATTCAAATCTGTTCTGCCTCAAATAACATTGAGGTAGATATGTTGAAATATATTATGCAAACGCTGATGCTGACTTATATAGCATGATATTAAATCTTTATTCTGACCCAGATAACAACTATGTATAATGTATGCAGCCCTTCATAACGTATAAATCCTGATTAATCACCACGCCGTGTATGTACAGTAAACATTCAATATGACACACCGTGAATGTATGGACCTATCGTGTATATATGTTTGCTGACACACAGCTATTACAAGTACTCTAAAGTACTGAGCATGTTTCAATCTATTCAGATCACATTAACGTTTGAATTTCAGTCAGGTGAGTGCCGACAAACGCAACGCGTCATTTCATGTTGACCCACATAACACGCATACGCACATCTACTACGTATACTGACCTATAAACGAGTCAAGAAATAAGCCAAGCGTCCTTAGATTGCAAGGGAGACTGTGCAGGAGTTGAACCCGAATAAATCGAACTCTTAACCTGAAATCAGAATCTGCCCGCATCCAGGATCTGTTTCCTGCCCCGTATGTCCCTTTGAAGACCGCCCGTATCTCCGAGAGAAAAGAACGAGGAGGAAAAGGGAGAAATCTAGTGGGACCTGACCCCCTACACAAAGGTTTACGAATCCCTTGCACCCTGTGAGCATGCGCGCACGTGGATGACACACCTCTTCCCCCACTCCCCCAACCCCCTACCCTCAATCCAGTCTTCCCCCTCCTGAATTTCTTTCCATAATGTCAACCGTTTCCCTGACGACCAAAACCTGGGCACACAAAGGCACGCGCTCAGGGGGTCGTCCCTCCTGCTGATAAAGCTCATAATCATAATGACAATGCCTAGTCGCCTCGACCTTACGCGCCGCATATCAGGATCCTATTGTCAATCACAATCGCTATGATATTCTTTATAATCAAACGAGCGTGGACACGAGGGGAGGGGGATAGAGGGAGGGAGGGATTTGGGAGCGGGGGAGAGGGAGGAGGAAGTTAGGTAGGTAGTGAACGCTAAGGGTGATTATCACATACGTCATAAAAGCAACATCGACCCTCCGGAGACGGGGGTGGGTGGGCAGGCAGGCAGGCGCACCGATGTGATGAGAACGAGAGAGAAAGATCTAAATGCGACATATTCTTTGTGACCAAGCGTCCGTAATGGCCAGCGGTAGGGTTGCTTTTCGTATAGCAACATCAAAGGTTTGTGGGCCTTAAGGCGAGGGGGAATCCTGGGACTTCTCATGGCTGGCTGATTACCGCTTGACAAACTGTTTATTCTCGGGATTACCTCGATTGGGCGGGTCCCACGGTCGCCAGCACCCGACGCCAAATCCTCCCGCAGCGGGCATCTTCCACCTTTGTTTAAATGATGACGATAATGACAACGATCGCTATACAATTGCAATCGCTGGTCTCGACAGTATCGCTGATGGCAAATGAACCATCGTTGCGAATACTGCTGCTACCTAATTGTTTCAGCAATGAAGAGCATTTCGCAGCTGTTGCGTCGAATTCTAGTCTGAGCAGGTGTTTGCGCTCGCAGATTTCTCTCTCAAAAAAAAAAAAAAAAAAAAATCCAGCCACTTTTTTGTTGTTGTGTAGTTCACCAGAGACAACTTGAAGACTAAAAAAACATCCTTTTAAGCAAGCTGTCAGCTAACGTGAATATGTTAAACAAACAAATATGCTCTCTCTCTCTCTCTCTCTCTCTCTCTCTCTCTCTCTCTCTCTCTCATTTCGTCTTACCCAATCTTACGATTTCATTCTTAAGTGTTCCCGACGTCACTGATTATCGTTGCGGTGACGTTAGTACTGTTAACTAATCATTAAACACCGCAATGACCTTCAGACTCCTTACATCTAATGACGAGTACACGACAACAGTTAAATCTATCTATTTCTGACTAAGCCAAGACAATTACCAGATGGTTTTGGCTTCCTTACTTCTTCATACCTAGTAATACAAAGACATGCATGTCAGGCTAAAGCGTACACATTCTTTGTCTTTACTCTGTAATCCGTCGTCGAAACTCGTAACAGTATCCAGACGAACCGACTAGGGATACAATAATAAAAAAATAGAAAGAAACAAAATTATGAATACAATATTGGTTGCTACATTTTAATGCACTCAAACACTTTACTCTCAAAAGGAAACTTTTCAATTAACCAGTGGGAAATATGAATATGTAAAAATTAACGGCATTTACTACTAAACGCACCGCAAAGGTGGAAACATATCGGGTAACACTCCCTGGGGGTCACTATCGAGGAAAGATCCGCATGCTACTCTCGGAATGCGACAACAACGACGTAATGGTCGAAATGACATGTTTTACCTCTTATTTAACGAGTTTCTGCGTAAATACTGTAGTTCCTAGATATGGAGCATATCTTTCATTACATTAACATACATGGCATTAGAGATGGAAGGCTTCATAACTAATCTCAGGCGTTCTGAGCCCCACTAGTTAGCGCATCTATTGCACAAAAATCTGGAAGTTTTTGAATTGCAGTTGTAAGTTACCACACAGAAACCAATAACAAAGCAGGAAAAGTTTAGGTTTCATGAACCTGTCGTGGGATATCTCGCTGAAAATGAAGTTGTCTGGACTTCTACCTGGGGATGATGTAATTCTAAAATATATATATTATATATATATATTATATTATATATTATATATTATATATTATTATATATATGTGTGTGTGTGTGTGTGTGTGTTGTGTGTGTGTGTATATATATATATATATATATATATATATATATATATATATATATATATATATATATATATAAACTTTGCGACCCGGGAGGCCCAAACTATTTCACTAGAAATGAAATTCCTATCATCATTGTAATTGGACTTCAGGGTTACATATGGAATAAACTTCAGGCTCTTGGAGGTTACCTCTCCCTACTGAATGTACATTTCCTATGATTATTATTCGTTCTTGCTCTGTCATCATGAACTGATATTGTCCAGACTGAGTTTTCCTCCGGTGGTGGCATTTGACTTTTTCCAAAATCAAAAGAGTGTACACTGTAAGTATGGCCAGTATTTTGAAAATAATTATGGCCCTGGGTGTACAGCTTTTAGGTTGGTGGGTGCATAGAACTACATACAGATATCTTTCAATATGGCAACAGCATAGCATCCAAAAGTACAGGTTCCTTACATGGTATTACTGCTCTGACCCACTGTGGGAGGAAATGCCCCTAAATGAAAGATTAACCTCTTCACATGAGGCCATTGACAATCAAATTATCACTCCTGCAGGGTATTGGGATAATAATGATAATAATATTCCTGCAGCCCTGTGTTGTGCGAAGGTCGCCAATGACTGGGGAATATCAGGGGTGCAGCTCCGTACATTATAACACGGCAAAAACAAAGAAATGTAAAAGGATGATCATTTTCGTCCATAAAGTTTATCATATTTAAAACCCAATTTCTTAAAGCAATATACACACTGATACTCTAAAACTTGACATTTTTCGTAATAAAATGCAATGATCAAATTCATCAATATTTGTAACATCGATTTTTTGCTTTTCTTGTCATGGAAAACGAACACTTCAATTCCTCTGTTTTTGTTTTCACCTTCTTTTCATGTACTGTACTTCTCCATAATTTCTTTGTAGGCTTAGTACATTGTATTTTATGGTCAAAGCTATGCATAACAGTCTGATTGTCCTTCTCCCATTGAAAATACTTGTGAACATTGTAAACCACTTCTCTGCCTTAGACATTCCAATGATGTCATAGAGAGCTTTCCATTGTGGGTGATAAAGTATGGTACACCATAACTGAAAGTATTAACCTACTCAACCTTTATCTTTGACCTAAAAGACGAGCTGTGGCAATGTGTGCGCTACATCTACAGCTTTCCCCTGCTTAAACTGAAGACAGAAAGAACGGGACGGAGACGTGGCAACACCTCACATGGGTTCCAGGTTGCTATTTAAAGTGGTCTGATTGTAGTGCAGTTTAGAAGGAAAGAGATGAAAGGGTGGCTATAAGGGCAATCGCGACATTTGAGTTTAACAAAGAGGAAGTAGGAAAGCAGGTAAGGGAATATATGGAAAATGGGCTAGAGTGAAAGACAAAAGATTTAAAAATGCATATGACAGAGCAAAATTCCAGGATTGGATTCTGGAGTTTTTGATTTTGAGAAAGTGGAAAGAGGAAATAAAAGCAATGAGAGGTGGGGGTGAATAAATGAGGAAAATGAGGATTATTTGTGGAGTGCACGTAAGACAAAAAGGAGGATTCTTTACGAAAATAAACACAGGAGGACGGAGAAGATGGTGATAGAAAACAAAAGAATGATTATTATTGTCAAACGGAGGAATTAGGGGGGAACGGATTGCTTTAAGAACAAGTTGTTTTACGAGGAGGAAAATGCAGAGAGAAAGGTTAATAAGCAAATGGACTTCAGGATACAAAATGAAAATGGAGAGATATTATCAAGTCAACTCTGTTCCTTGTATTTGCATCAGGTGATACCAACCAATGGGTTAAGAATTATGATGCCGATATAATATGCATTTGGTCAGGGAACCAAAATGTAATTAATTTCTTACAAAAATCAAGCGAATTAGACCATCAATAAAAATTTGTATTTCCTATTGAACTAGTCTTGGGTTTGAACACCAAAAGCTTTTCAGGATATATAGACTCGATCCATTCATCTTAAAAGAAATGTGTAAAGGGTATAAATTTTAAGGAAAGCAGTGATATGGACAGGAACAGATAAACAGATTTTTGAACGGAGTACCAGGCCTCAGTCACAAATGAGTGTACGGCTTCACCTCCCTCACTCCTGTTAGATGTGAATTGGTTTCTGACTACATGTTCGTTTGTATTGTCCTTCTGTGAATTCTACCAAATCTATCAGTTCTTCGAAAATTATTATTCATCATTATTATTATATATATATATATATATATATATATATATATATATATATATATATATACACATAGTATATATATATATATATATATATATATATATATATATATATATATATATACTATATATATATAATATATTATATATATATATATATATATATATATGTATATATATATATATATATATATATATATATATATATATATATATATACTATATATATATATTTATATATATATATCATATATATATACATACATATATGTACATAATATTAATTATTTTGTTTATAACAATACTGAAAGAAACAACAGAAAATTACAGCGCTTTAATAGCGTGTGTGGAAATCAGACAGAGGAAAAATTCACGCCTCGGACTGCAAATTGGCCCACCAGACACAAAAGATATGGTCACTAACAAATAATAAACACATCCTGAGAAGCTTTTACATACACATTTCCGCTATCCAATATCATTTAAAGACAGAACTGAGCCAATTTATTTGGAATAATGCTAAAATTAACAAAAAACCAGAACAACAGCGTTATTAACGCAACTTCTACCAATAATATTAGTAATAAAATAATAATAATCCTCACTCGTCCAGTAAAAGCAGTTTCAACTCTCACAGGATGTCGAAATTCAATACTCGGTTTTCTCTTATATATAACTATAACAGTGATTCACAACATCTTTCGAAGAACTCACTTTTGACAGATATCTGAAAGAATAACTAAAATAAGGAAAATTGTAAAAGCTATTATTTTATAAAAATACTATAATTATGGCGTATATCACCTCCCTTTAGCGAACCTGACAACTTTATAATAATAATTACTGATTATTAATAACTCCATAGTATAATTCACTGAGTACGCTCTTCAGAGCCCTATTAACAAATTTGAATTTACCCTAATGGAAAACAAATATGGGTATAAACTACAATAATAATAATAATAATAATAATAATAATAATAATAATAATAATAATAATAATAATAATAATAATAATAAATAAGCAATCGCAACAATTCCTTAACCCAAACATGACATAGATCAATATGTCTTCAAAAGTAACTTCCTTCATTTCTTCAAAATGCCAACAATAAAAACCTAATTAGGCTATGTGAAACCGTATAAAAAAGAATTGACAAGGAAAACTAAGAAAAAGCGTTAGCGGCAGAGGAATGTTTATAAATATGTATGAAAAAAATAACAAATTATAATTAGAGAATTAGAAGAGAAACGTCTGACCAAGTTTCACGAGTTTGCCAATCGTCCACAGTCGGTGCAAGGCACCCCTATTCGGGGCTTAGTCATCAATGTTTTCACTAGGCTATTAAAATTTGCAACCGTGACAACCAACTTCATTGTGTGCTGTAATACATCAAGTGGCATTCCCCATATGAAGCCCTAAATATAAAGAGAGCCTCATGCTATTAACCATCAACCATATCCTTCCATTTACAGCAACCAGTCAACCATTAACTGTCATTCTCAATGATAATAAAACTCAAATGATGCCCTCCCCTGCACACTGATAGGCGAGGGAGGGGAGGGCCATTTTAATAGCACACTATATCTACATCTGCAGATAACACTACCTTTAAGCTATAAAATCAGCCTCCAAAAACAAGGTCTAAAAGAAATGGTGAGAGCAAATATGACCTCAACGACATACTTCAGGTTCCTCGTGGCAACCGAATAATGAACCCTAAAATATTAATAGGTCTCTATTACTACTGTTAGCGTCAAAGTATGAGTAAAATTATATATATATATATATATATATATATATATATATATATATATATATATATATATATATATATATATACATATATATATATATATATATATATATATATATATATATATATATATATATATATATATATATATATATATATATATATATATATATACATATATATATATACACACACACATACACACACACAAACACACACACACACACACACACACACACACATATATATATATATATATATATATATATATATATATTATATATGTATATATATGATATATATATATATATATGTGTGTGTGTATGTATATCATATATATATATAATATATATATATATATATAATATATATATATATATATATATATCAAAAACAGGGCTAGGCGATGGCCAGCAAGACACATCAGTGCGAGGGTGGACCAGGGAAACCAATTAATTCCAACATATTGCTTTATTTCCGACGTTTCGTAATAATTTCTTTATTACATCTTCAGGGATCTGTTGAATAATGAATAAATTACTAAAAAATTTACTGTAAAACCATAAAATTTCATAAGAAAATTAAAATTCAATACATTAAAATTTCATAAGAAAATTAAAATTCAATACATTACAGCAAGAAAAAAAAAAAGACACACACACACACAAAAGAACCAAAGGCCGCTGACCAACCTTATGTGGAGAGAACAAAAGACAGAATGCTTACAAAGACAGTTAACTTAGGTAAAGTTGAGTAGAGGAGGTTTGGGTATTTAACTGTGGGACTAGTTGTTTAATAACAATGACTCAAGTATAGGCAATTCGTGAGGATTAGCTGTTTGGCCTATTATACTAAAATCACTTCTTTCGATGTAAGTTTTACAGATTTTGGAATGAGCTCTGATATTAGAATGTTCTGGGTTGGAGAGCCTACAACCAGTACGAAAGCTAATTCCCCGATGGGAGTCGATTCTGACCGTCAGTAACCTCCTCGTGGATCCGACATATGTCCCTGAGTCACACTTAGGGCAAGTATACTTATACACCACGTTAGAGAACAAAAAAGGGCTTAACCGATCCTTGTGGTTAAAAAAAGAACCAATTGTTAACGGATTTTTGGGAATTAATTTTAAATTGATCGCACCATAGTGATTATTGATAATTTGTAAAAATCGTTTTCTAAAAGAATCATCATGTAAAAAAAGGGAAATTTGGCGTAAACGTTTTACTTGGGTACTGTTGGAGGTTTCATGACATCAGTGAATTGTTTGTTAAGAAATATGCAGAGTTGTTTAAAAAAATAAGCTACGAGGGAAGCAGTTATTCATAAAATATTCAGAGAGAAAATTAATTTCCTGGTGAAAGGAATGCCAGTTCGATGTAATGAAAAAAGCCCTGTGGAGGAGAGTAAATACAGAATTAAGTTTAAAATTGTAAAAACAAGAGCTGTAGTAGTTGCATCTAAGCCAGTAAACGTCTTTTTCCTGAAGACAGAAGTATTAAAAGAGGTCATTTCTGGTAACAAGAACGTCTAAAAAAGGTAATTGATTGTTCACTTCTTTTCCCCACAATAAACCTAATGTTATCATGTATAGAATTGGCAAATGCTAAGAACGGGTCGATATCAAAATAATTTTTAAATAGGGCGAATGTATCGTCCAATATACCTAACATAAAAAAGTGGGTGAAACCTAAGGGGACATTCATCTAACATGCGCTCTTCCAGCGAGCACATGAAGATATTGGCAAACGTTGGACCCAAAGGGGAGCCCATGGCTACACCGTCAGTTTGTCTACAAAGCTTATCATCAAAAATAAAGGCAGTGTCCCACACTGCCAGCTCTAAGAAAGTCTTAAAAAGCGTTCGATTAAAATTGTTAAAAACAGTATCTGGTTCAGGAAAAAGTTTATTTATGATAATATCTATGGTTTCCTCCACAGGGACATTAGTAAAAAGCGATTCTACATCTAAACTAGTCATTTTAAGATCGGCGTCCTGTTGTAAGATTTTTTCCTTAAAAGAATACGAATTGCTAGGAGTAAAATTATTTTAGTCAGAGGTTCTAGAATAGGTAACCAGATATTTAGCTAGTTTATAAATTGGGTATATTGTAGGATGCTAAAATAGGTCTCATGGGTACATTAGGTTTATGTATTTTAGGGAGACCGTATAAGACTCCAAACGAAGATCCTGTGACAAACAAATCCTGGTATGTATTATCATCAATGACTTTCTCTTTTTTTTAAAGTACGTAAAATCTATTAATTTTGTCCTCAATAACAATGATATAAAAATCAGGTGATCCAATTTCAGTAAACTTACTTTGGTCTCTTAGATAGTTAACATTTTTTCTCTATAGTCAGTTTTATCTAACTAAACAAAATTAATTCCTTTTCCCCTTGTCGGGTCTGGTAATAACAAGACAAAATAATTTCCTTTTCCCTTGTCGGGTCTGGTAATAACAAGATCTTTTCTACTTGCCAACTGCTTAAGAGTGTTATGATCTTTTTTAAAAAACGGAGTCCAGCGCGTTTTCAGTTGCCTAAATGCACCTGGGACAGTTCGAAGAGTTGTTTCTGAAGGTCGCTTTTATTTACGTTAAACGGTAAAGTAATTAACCTGTGGAAAATAGACTCTATGGGGAGGAAAAACTTTATATAATTAGGTCTAAAATTTGGTAGGCAGAACTCCAATCCCAGAGATAATAAGAACTCTTCACGTTTCGATAACACGTTTTGAGAAATTGAATACAGTCACTCTATCTTTAGCAAATTTTGGAATAACAATGCCCAAACCTTTCAATTTCCTAAAATGCCTTTCCTGTACGAGTAAAATAAAATCATTCAGAGTTTTGTTAAAAAGTTACCTAAAAATGAAACTGTCTATAAAAGAAAGAGAATTGAACACTTCCACTTTCATCCTTGAGACAAGGTCGTTATGTTTATTAATGTCGGATCCACGAGGAGGTTACTGACGGTCAGAATCGACTCCCATCGGGGAATTAGCTTTCGTTACTGGGTTGTAGGCACTACCCAAACCCAGAACATTTCTAATATCAGAGCTCATTCCAAAATCTGTAAAACTTACATCGAAAGAAGTGATATTTAGTATAATAGGCCAAACAGCTAATCCTCACGAATTGCCTATACTTGAGTCATTGTTTATTAAACAACTAGTCCCACAGTTAAATACCCAAACCTCCTCTACTCAACTTTACCTAAGTTAACTGTATTTGTAAGCATTCTGTCTTTTGTTCTCTCCACATAAGGTTGGTCAGCGGCCATTGGTTATTTCGTGTGTGTTATGTCTTTTTTTTTAGCTGTAATGTATTGAATTTTAATTTCTTATGAAATTTTAAGTTTTTACAGTAACTTTTTTACTAATTTATTCATTATTCAACAGATCCCTGAAGATGTAATAAAGAAATATACGAAACGTCGGAAATAAAGCAATATGTCGAATTGATTGGTTTCCCTGGTCCACCCTCGCACTGATATATATATATATATATATATATATATATATATATATATATATATATATATATATATATATTGGTCCACCCTCGCACTGATATATATATATATATATAATATATATATATATATACAAATATATATATATATTATATATATATATATATATATATATGTATATATATATATATATATTATATATATATATATATTATATATATATATATATATATATATATATATATTGTTACAACACAGGCGAGCTTTTTGCCTTGTTTATTGCTCGCATATGCATATCATAATTTATATAGATACAAAAAAGGAAGTTGGAGGTCACCAGCCGGCATAGAGACAGTAAATATTGGCAATAAATGTATTTAAAAATTACTTGTATAAATGTAGTAACAAAAGGTAGCACAACGGGTATAATATTATCTATAAATAATATGAAGTTAACCGTGGTTAACCGCTGAAGCTTGAAGCTGCAAGGGGTTTCTCTGGAGTGGAGTGGAGGTTTACTATGGTTCGTAACTATACGTGGAAGTTTGCAGCAAAAGCAGTCTCGTCCCCTGGAAGGGAAATTTACGACAATTAAACACTAGTTAATATGCACAGATTCCCTAAACTACTTAACCATTCAATTACACTGTTACACTGCACTATTGGACTTATACAGATTATTTCTATAACTAGCGACACAGCAATGAAGTCTGATAATTAATTACACATGGCAGCAGCTATATTCAGATAATGGTTAATGCTTAGACATTAACGAAGACAAACTACTCTCAGGGTAAGGGGAATCAGACTCAGGCCGGGAGGATAGGAGACAGAGGAACAAAGGTTTGGTGGATAGGATGTCTTTCTATATGGATAGGAGGGAAGGATGGGATGTTATCATGGGGAAGGAGGAAGGATAGGTGATGATACGAGGTTCTCATACAACAGACACTTTACCATGTTAAGGGAGAGACAGTTGCCTCTTGGGGAGGGGCGGACAGGGAACGGGATGTCGCCTCCATAAGACTCTTGGCACGTGAAGATGGCCACCCAAGCTTTCGGCTAGATACCCCTCATCTTTCGAAAGTGGGGGGGGGGGTGGGGGGGGGGGGGGGGGGGGGGGGGGGGGGGGGGGGGGGGGGGGGGGGGGGGGGGGGGGGGGGGGTGGTACTTCCTTGGAGGGTTTATACTCATCACCATCTCTTGGTCCCTTTTGTCTTAGGCCTAGAATTGCATCACAACTCCCCATTTGGGGTGCCAAGTTGGCACTGTTGTCTTGCTGTGGCGTCTGAAAGTAAGAGACCTCGGGGGAGTAGGCTGGTCTACGATAAGTGGGTGTGTGATGAGGCTCTGGATAGGGCCCCCAAGCTTGCAATCATTCAAATTCTCTTGCTGTCCTCTCTCTCTCTCTTCTCTCTCTCTCTCTCTCTCTCTCTCTCTCACTAATGCTAAAATAAACTAAACTAGTCTGCAGCAATTTTTAATCTCATCTAACCAGGCTTCCATTCAAATTACTCAAAACCCTAGGATTTTACTTTACCAATAAGCAGACTTGACTGTATCTTTTATTCTAGCAATTCAATTTTTTCATACAAACTTCTTATCCTTATTTTCCATAACCAATGCTTGCCTTTAGCATTTCATGATTTTTCTAAGTGGTTGTCAGAGCCTGACACGTACATCTGTCACTGGAAACAGTGCAGGAAGGAAAAATTCTCAACTGGATACGCAATGGGGTAAAAGAAGGTAATTTAACCAGGGAGTTACTTATAAGATACAAAATCTCTTTATGAAGGGAGCCATTTGCTTTGCCTTTGGATAGTGCAGTGAAATAAATGCACGGGGAAAGTTTGAGAAAAGGCTTCTCAAACATATTAGTGCCAAGAGAGGACATCAGGTAATCTTATTCTCTGTTCCTTGGATGTATTCAATTCACCAATTATAGTCCTGCATGTCAAGGCTACAATGCATCAGGTGTTTGCTCTGTTTGCTGAACCTGGCGATGAATCTCAAGGGATTATGGTCTGTTAGGACTGTAAGAGTAAGCTTGTGATCAGCATGATAGGCTTTGCAATGCTCCATAGCAAGTACAATTCCTAGTAATTCCTTTTCAATTGTAATACAGATGGTTTCTGCTAAATTCACTTTCTTTCTTCTTTGCATTTTAATGTTTTGTTGCCTTTAAACATGTTGGTGATTGGTGCAGTAGCTTCTGAGAAATTTGGGATGAATCTTCTGAAATATTGCACCATTCCTATGAAGAGTTGAGCTTCTTTCTTGGTCTGGGGTTACAGCATATCTTTTATGGCACGGACATCTGCATCCTTTGGCATAATCCTACCACTTCCAACAATGTGTCCAAGGTGATTTCGGCTGCTCCAAATTGAGACTTTTTTTAAGTTGAGCACTAGATTGACGTCCCTGAAGGCATTTAAGAATTTCCTAAGGATAGCCTGATGCTGATTTCAATTCATTATGTATATGACTATATCCTGTAGATATACTTAACATTACTCTATTCCAGTTAGAACTCTATTCACAAACCTCTGGAAGCATCCCTGTGCATTTTTTAGTCTAAATGGCATCACCTTATTTTAATAAAATCCATTTTGGGTTGTGAAGTCCGTCAGTGGTCATGATTCCAATGATAAGGGAACTTGCCAATATCCCTTTTCTAAATCTATCTTACTGAGATAGGGGACTTTGCCGAGGATGTCCTACCCATATCTATGCACAGCAGCCTGCTCTGTCTTAGTAACCTCATTTAACTCATGGCAATCAATGCATAGCCTGCCCCCTCCTCCCTCCTTTGTTATAAGCACAATGGGTGATGGCCATGAACTGTTGCTGGGTTCAATTAACAGACTTATCTGTACCCTGATTCTTTCGGCTCTTTGTGGGTTTACCTTGTAGTATCCCTGGGTTAATGGCTGAATACTTTCTTCAAGGGTGATATGATGCTCTAACACGTGATTACAGCCGAGGGTGTCCTGTACCACCTCTTTGAAATCATTTAGCATACATGTTATATCTTCCTGTTGGTTGTTGTGAAAGCCTGGAGTTATGTATGAGATATCATTTAGTACCTGGGAGTCTGAGTCTGAAGGCGAGGTAACAGTTACTGTCCCCACAACTGCAGAGGTAGAGGGCCAAGACGGGGTGGCATCACCAGCTGATCATGTCTTGTAAGGTCTAAGCAGATTGATGTGGAGCCACTTGGCTCATCTTTGCCCACAATTAACTAGGTAACTAAAGTTTCCACATTTGGCAAGAATCTTGCGGAGACCTGCAGATTGGGTTTCGAGAGGTTGTGTAGCTCCTGTCCTGAACACAAGGACTTTGTCTCCCACTGGAAATGTCCGAGTCCATGTATCTTTGTCAAATTGGATTTTGACTTTTTCCTGTGTTGCTGCCTGTTACTTAGGCAATGGCCCATGCAACCCGCAGGTGGTTCTGGATTTCGGGCAGTTCATTTATCCACTTGGACAAGTGTGGGTCCATCCATGTTTCGAAAAGAATATCTATAGGTCCCTGGGGAGAATGGGGGTACAGTAGTTCTAAAGGCCTATAGCCCATGGTCTCTGTTTTTATGCTGGAGTTTCGCCAGGGTGGTGGATAAAGATTGATGAAAACATTCTACTATACCTTGGCTTTCAGGCTAGTATGGGGTTGAATGTGTATGCTGAATTTCTATATTCACTGGACATGAAGTGCCAGCCCTGGTCACTTTGAATCATGATGGGGAAACCAAACCTATATTAAGCAATGCTTTGATAGCATTCTTGGATGTCTCACTCTTGACAAGTATAGTCTCTGCGTACTGAGTAAAGCAGTCGAGCAATGAGAGTTCTCGGCCTTAGAGTGGGTGCATCCCTGCATTGTATAGGGATGCACACATAGGGAATATTTCTCAGTTTGGCTTTAGGGATCTTTTCATTTGACATCCTTTCTGAGTCCTGTCTGATAGAAGTTTTCAACGGATGCCTTAGTGGTACAACTGGCACCGGAATGCCTACTGATGCCACCATGCACTAATTAGATGACTTGTGTTTGCAGCATCTTAGGGATCACCAGGTGCTTCTGGAGGGTTCTGGCTGGATCGGTCCTCCCCTATGAAATTCAGAAGAGCACTGCGCTCTCTATGAGGTACTGCGTCTTGGAACAGTCTACAGAGAAGTCCAAGTCAGTTATGGCATCCCAAATGATATCTTGCAGGTTCGGATCTCCCGACTGAGCAGTGATCAACTGGTCATGACTCATCCTGGGGTGAGAAGCTTTGGCCCCAGTAATCATACAGGTGGTTTGAGCCGTGAGCACAGAGTCATCAGGTTCTTGTAGCCATGGGACCTCCCCGAGACAGATGTCTGGGAGGGGATCATTGTGCATGGTGGCATGTTCTTCTGAAGGGGCCACCAGTGCCATCATGCATTAGAGCGGCGCTCATGACTCTTGCAGCTGCAAGAAGTCCTGCCTGAGTAGCATGCCATGTCCTGTAGTGAATTTATCCATTATGCCAAAACGGTGAGTTCTGGGGGCCTGAGTCGCCTTGGGGAATGGCAAGGTGGACTGTAGGTGGACTGTAGTTAAGTTCAAAGTGTGTCCATTATACCAACATATGGAAATGTGCTCATCCTCCCGAATATATGCTTCAGGAGGCACTTCTGTGCATAAGATTAGGCTAACCTCCGACCCAGTGTCGACAATATTGGAGAGCACTTGGGTCAGTCTGGAAGCATCAGGCAGGGCTACAGTGACTTGTGAGAGTTCTATCCATTCAGTAGATACTGTAGGCTGAACATTTGTCTGGACTGTCTTAGGGGTAGCATACTTACAACAGCCTGGGAAACGTGCAGATATGTAGCCTACTGCCTTGCAATTGTGGCATGTGTCCTTGCTGAAATCCCTCCTACCCCAGTTCGGGAGGGGCCAGGCCTATGGGGCGGGGCCAGCGGTAGAGGACCGGGTAAATCCCTGCTATCATTTAATCATGTCTTTGGTGGGCAAGTATTTGCTCGGTGCCCTGGCTTCCTACACAGGTGGTACAGGAATGGTTTAAGAGGTGTAATCTTATTAAGAGAGCTCAGGTGGGCGTGATGTGACTCCCACTCATCAGCCAGTCAGCAGCATTCTGCTATGGCAATAGGATTCCTTTCATGAAGGTAGGTGCCATGCCTTCTAGGCACTTTATAAAATAAATCTTCTATCTTGAATCTTTCCATGACTATCTCAACATCCTGTGTGGGAAGGGATTCCATCCAGCAACTAAAATTCTCATCCTCGTTATAGATCCAGTTGGTCCAGGTCTGTCCGACATCCTTGGGGAGATGGCGCCAATTCTGTTGCCGTCTCTCTGGGGTGATCTTGTAGGCTAAGGTAATGGCACTCTACATGAGGTCCAGATTCCCTTGATCCTCAGTAGGGAGGGAACGGAGGGCAATACAACCCTTTCCCTGAACATTTTTGTTTAGTATCAGTGCCAATTATGCAACAAAAGGTGGGAAGTTCTGGAACACTCGGGTGATGTGGTTAAGCCATCCTTCAGGACTGTCATCAGACCAGGGTTGGATGAAGCTGTTTATTCCTTTTCTACCGACCCCCTCAAGAGAAGACCTGAGAGAGACGCCCAATAATACAATAAAAATTCCACACCTGGACAGGATTAAGAGGGTGACCAAGACTCTCAGAAAATTTAACCCTTTTGCCTTTACCTAAATACCTTAGCCAAATCCCTGATTAAAATCCAACAAAAGACAATCCCCAAGGAAACAGGAGTATACAACATCCCATAACTGGACTGTGACCAATCTTACATTGGTTTTACGGAAAAATCCCTTCCCCAGAGATTAACACACCATAAACGGTCAGTTAGGTATGGACAACAGACCTCAGTGATTTTTAGCCATATAAATAACCATAACCACAGAATAAACTGGAATTTGTCACATATAATTTATAGCAGCAAATGTCAGTACAAAAGGCAGATGATAGAGTCAGCCTTAATTAAACAAACACAGGTAATGAACATCTCAAAAGGGTGCATGGGTTTCAGATATCATACATAAAGTCTTCCTTCAACCAATGCTTAAGAATATTAAAGAGGAATTATCAGAGGGGGTGACCTAAAATGGCTAACTGTGGTTGGAATTCTGTTGTTACAACATTTTGACCAGTCATATATATATATATATATATAATATATATATATATATATATATATATATATATTTACATATATATATATATATATATATATAATATATATATATATATATACATATATTTGAATATATATATATATATATATATATATATGTATATATATATATATTATATATATATATATAATAATATAATAAACCCACACCTATCTTAATATATATGTCTATTTATTCCTCTGACCAGTGCCTTAAGATATATATATATATATATATATTATATATATATATATATTATATATATATATATATATATATATATTATATATATATATATATATATATATAGCTCTTGCCGGTTAGAAACAAGTATAAAACACTGGATTCCTCGAAAATGCTGAAATCAAAGACAAATAGAAAACACTCCGTGAGCATAAACGAGTTTGTGAATACATTCCAGAGAAATGAGATAACCACGGGAAGGTTACAGTACAGGTTACCGAGTACATGGGAACAGGGTAGCGTGTGTTTATTCGTGTGTTCAATAGCATGCATGTATCTGTACGTCTGTTGGTAGGCGTACATACGTACGTCGGTTTACAAATGAGTAAGATATAATCTCTACTATGAGAATTAAAGGGTTATTACCTGATATTGATTGTGTGTGTGAGGAACACGCCGCAGGAGAGGCGTTTGGAGGTCAGTTGTAAGGTAAAGCGAAGACTTTGAAAAAAGCTATATACTTTATGTAGTGACATTGAGTTCGGTTCTAGAGAAAGGGGAGTGTGATGCGACACTCATTTATTGACGAATTTTAACATTTCATTATTTGATCATTATATTCTCATTTTTAGATGGACTCGAAGTCACCATATAGAAAAATGGGATTTCTCTAAACTTGTATTGACTTATTGATAGACTATGAAAAGTCGGACAGAAAGAGATATGAGGGGGTACTTATTTAGATATGATTTTCGAGAAAAGTAATGGTAGCTTAACGTTTTTTTTAGGATGCTCTTTAACTCATCTTATTCCATTTTCATGATAGCTATTTTGGGAAATAAAAACTATATTTTTGTAAAAGCGGGAGTTTGAATTTGCCTTGAGTTTGATATTTGATTTACAGCTAGCTTCAGAGGTGACACTTAAAGGGAACAATGTAAAGTAGGTTACGTTTCCCAATTAAGAGTTCCCTTCCAATATTTGAAACGAGCGTCATTTTGACCCTCGTAAGAGATATATATATTTAACTAATATATAATATATTTATTATATTATATATATATATATATTATAGTATATATACTTATATTATAGCGTTACGATAGATAAATATATGCATATATATATATATATATATATATATATATAATATATATATATATATATATATATATATATTGTGACAAACATATGCTGCTCTTGTCTGACCTCTTAGCATAGGGATCAGATTGTAATCCATTACTGGGTAGTGACCCACACCTGACAATACAGCGAATGAACTCATAGTTCGATCACAGTTTTGAGAGAAGGATCAAGTCAGGTAAGGGAATTACAGGATTACAGGATTCCTTGGAGATATAGTCATACCAGTGGGCGCTCTATATACCTAACCTAAGACCTACATCCCTGTGCCCTCTTCTGCTGGTTTTTAATAGTTTTTCAAGTCTGTCGGGCAACCAGTCCTGGATTCTCACCACTTCCGTAGCCTGGGGCCCTTATAGGAAAAACTGCATCCAGCAAATGGCTGAGAGACGGCAGTTCCTGCTCAACTTTCGTCCAGGCATAACCTTCTGCCTGTCAAGTCTCGAACTCTGGCTGTTCTTTTTCCTGGTACACTGCCACATTCGCAATACAGTCACAAATGACCTGGCTACAAGCAGCCCCTAGTTGTTAACAGAAGGGATATGGGATCAGCTGGTTCATTTGTAATAATGCATATTGAAAATTTGGATTCCCTTGTAATTCTGAAATTAATAATTAAATGCCAGTTGCTGTTTTCTTACTAAATCTCTCGTTTCCTTTTCAAGATTTCATCTCCCAAAGTAAACTCCCTTACTACTCACTACTATGAGATTCAGGGCCTCTGTAACACGGTTTTTTCGCAATAACTTTTTATCTATGCATTTCATAAATGTAGCGCTTATTCAGAATACACATTATATCTACACATAAATTTTGATTATTCTGCATTACGTAGGTTGAATAAATTTGGCACCCAAATGTAAAAGTGACTTTTTTTCTAAGACGGGCCAACTTACTCAGAGAAAAGGTTTCCAACGCACTCGTTACGTAACTTATGACGGCATTTCTTCCCTCTTTCTCGATGAATGATTGGCTATACGTAACGAAGGCTAGACCTCTGGCAACAATAACATAAAAATTTAAATACAAGCAAAGCAGTGCACCTTTATGAACTCTGAAATCTCCCCACTGATAATTGTCATAATGAACAAATCAACCAAATATTTTAATAAATACAAAAACACTTCGATTATCAGTCTAACTCCCAAAATAAGTTTCCTAAGAAATTACAGACTACTTTATAGGTCACAATCAGATTGACAAGATGTAGGGAATAGTTGGTAATTCTCAAAAATATAGTAGACAAGTTTGATTTGATAACTGCTATATCCAATGTCAAGCAATTTTTATTTATTGGCTAGCTACCTATTTACTATAAAAAAATAGCCAGTACCATATTTTGGCTTTAAACCTTCACCAATAATTATTGTCAGGATGATGACTTCATGAGGCTCCACCCACTTTGGCCTCGTTATAATTCAGGATAACACTGAAGGCTATCATGGACATTGTTGAATTAGAAAATTTAACTTCTGGCTATAAAAACTCATTTCTCGACTAGTTGTAAGAAGTGCTAAATGATCTTCAAGGATCCCAGCAGTTGGCCTAAACGTTTAATTCAGGTATATTACTGCTATTACTACTGTTGCAGCACTACTGCTACAGTAGTATTACTACGCTAGCACAGTTACCCCACCCACGTCTATGTATCGTTCCGCCATTCATAAAGTCTTTGTCATGTTTTTTCACTGTGCAATAAGCCATGGCCTCTTCAGAAATTAAGTTTAACATTAGATGATAGGTTAATTCATTAAGCTAACAAATTATGGCAACTGGGTATGTTATTGCCGATGTTGAAGCTAAAGATAAAGTGTGGTATCATTCCTTCATTGCATTATCATCTTTACTATTTGTTTTGCTACATGTTGTAATTATTTTAAAGGATAAATGAATTTTGTTCACTTTACTTCTATAAATCCCCATTAGATATACAAATAAAAATCCTAAAATTATTCATGATTTATTTACAAAATGCAGTCATCATCACTCTCGAGGAAAAGATCATCTTCCCCATCCTCATAGTCACTGGCCAGGCTAACGATGACTGGTTCTACTGTCTCTCGGATACTGACCGACTCCCAATACTCCTCCTCGAAATGACGGGTTTGTCGAACTGCTCCTGCCCACACTTCCGGGGTAACAAAATGCCTGGCTTCCTCCAAACTGTCCTGCAGGTCGGATTGAGTAAATCGACGGAGGGAGGAACGTACGTGTCTCTTCATGACCCCCCACACCTGTTCAATTGCATGGGGCTAGGGATGAGCGGGGGAAAACACACAGCCTCATGGCCCCATTCACGGATGGTGGTGTCAATTTCATACCTTCGCTCCGGCAGAAGGTCAGAACGATATCCTGCGCTGTTCTAGCCACCTAATGAGAGAACATAATAGAACATTAATACCTTAAAGATAGATCATAAATTGTTACATGTAGTACAAGCAATAAAGTGCAATTTGTTTAAAAGTTCCCATTAATATATATATATATATATATATATTATATATATATATATATATATATAATTATATATATATGTATATATATATATATATATATATATATATATATATATATATATAATATGGATAAATCTGTAAAGTTCCCATTATAATATAATATTTATATATAATAATATTAATATTATAATAATATATATAATATTATATAATATTATAATATTATTTGGATAATTAATAATTAACTGACGAGATCTGCCTTTTTGGTTGTTGATGTGGGGCATTGACTCTCCTCGATCAGTGTGCTATGATATGGTGCATTATCAAGCACAAGTACAGATGTCTCGGGAAGGGATGGCAGAAGTTGCGTCGTTAGCCACTGTTTGAACAACTTTGCATTCATCTCACCATGGTAGTCTCCCTCATTGGTCTTGCCAGGTAGCACAGGTATGAACCATCTATAAAGCCCTCATTCACGCCAGCTGCCACCACCACAAAACACTCACCTTCTCCAGGAGGAACCTGTTGACTATAAGTGGGGCTGATGACATCCTGCATAGTGTCTGCCCCTTCCCTGTTGTGGGCCATCCTTGTCGAAAACCAGATTTCATCTACGTAAACAACCACTCTCCCCTCTTCCCGCTGGCGTCGTAGATCACAGAGAGCAGTTATCCGGCGGCATACAATTTCCAGAGATTCCTTCCTTACATACATCTTACGTTGGGAAGTTTTATACTTGAATCCCATAGAATGCAAGAGTCGAAGTACTGAAGCCCATGATGTCATTTCTGGAATAATCCCAGCTGTTTTGAGGTCATTTGTCTAGGAACCAACAGTAAAATGCTCCTTCTCAGCAAACTTTCTGTGGATACAGCGGCGAATGGCACCAATTGTAAAGTTATCAAAGACAGGCTGTGCTTGTGACCCTGACGATGGTGAAGGAACAGAACTGGAGGCACGGTTGACTGTGACCCTCACTGCACCTGCAGTCATGCCCAAAACATATCCAACACGGTTGTACGGCCTAAGGAAGAGGAAAAAAAATTATATTGGATGATCCGTTGGTCTGCTAGAGATTTTAGCACATATAAGCTTATATTTTACTTTGGATAAAAATCTTATTTTAACAAAAATAGTTATATAAAGACTGTTTAAATACAATCTCTCTCTTTCTCTCTCTCTTGGTGGCATAGTGAATAGTTAATGGAAATGTTCAAAATCCTGAATGACATTACAAGTATTATAATCACGTTACGCTAAATACAAATCAGACCATAAACATTGGATTTAAATTAGAAACTGAATAATTACCTTTTCAGGCTATAGTAAGTATGGCCACGGGCTTTCTCTTGACTGTATAAAGTTGCAAGTCGTAAGACAAATGCAGTTTTGCAACCATGGGGACAATTCCAAATCCTGTTAGCCATCCTTGACTGTTACGGGTTTCAGAGCCAATGGAACAAGGTGAATGAGTTTCTGTCTGGTGGATGGGCAGGGCAACATTTCGTCAAACTGTGTTTACCTTGCTTGCGTAATGAATGTTTTTCGACTCTTGGCTCGTAATCATTGGCCATGGCATCGGCTAGATAATTTTTACTCTATAAAAATTAAAACTATTGGGTTTAGGTTATTGATAATGCTGACAAAATTTGTGTGTCGTTGTAAAATATACATATGTCTACTTTCAGCTACATCCAATGCTTTGATAAGGAGCAAAGTCCAAAAAACTGTATGTGTGTTCCACTAAGAATTAAATTTATTAATAAAATAATTCCTTGCTCGGTGACATTGAGTAAATCATTTCTCCATTGTGATAGTTCACTGCAAGTGAGAGAATCTTTTATGAATAATTTCTTATCTGGGAAATATATTTCCAGAGAAGTGTTATCTTGTCCCCTCGTGTTTCTGTCACCAACATTTCCTGTGAGAAGTTACCTTAGAAGAAAATTAATTCAAACTTGCTACAAGCTAGCCCTGTTTCTGAAATTGTGTCATAGTGACCACATATAGTCCCGAGCTACGGGCTCCACCTTGTGTTACCAAACTGAATGTCATAGTGACCAGATATAATCACGAGCCAAGGCTCTACATTGCGTTACCATTGTGTAAATCAATATTCATTTCATCTAGCCACCCTCAACCAAATATGTAACAATAACAAAATATCTTCCTAAAGTCATATTGAAAACTGGAAAGGGCAATTTTCATAAAGATTACTTCATATTCTCTTCAGCAACTCCTGCTGCTCCCCTTAACGACTGTTACAACCTGTTCACCCACAGGAAACTCAGCACCTTATGAGACGCAAGATTTCCTATTCTTACTCGCCATTTTATACTTTTGAGATTAGAAATACGCCTTCGATCACAAATCTGATATGGTTTCAAAAAAGCTATTTTATCTGATATACATTTTCCCAAGATTTATCACCAAACATAATTTCCATTGATACCAAATGTTATTTTCATATACGTCATTATTTTCTATGCTATCCAACATTTCTGAATTTTTGCCTTTCTATTCCTTTTCTCTTCCATTCGTCTTTCCTTTTTCCACACAGATTAATGAGGGACGTAACTTGTTATTACCTTACTCCGTGCCCCCTCCCCACCCTTTCGTCTTACTCAAGAACCCAAAAGAAGAAAAAAAATGAACAAAAAGAAATGGAGGAGAGGAAAAACTTCAGATACGTTTCTCCTTGATTCGGCCATTCATATGCAAAACCTACTTCCAGCTCTTGGCCAAAGCTCAGCCCTTATTTTCTGACTCCCTATCAATCTCCTTTCATTACGAATCTTTAAGCTCAGATTACTCATTACCATTTAAAAGCCTAATTGAAGCAGTTCTCTCTCTCTCTCTCTCTCTCTCTCTCTCTCTCTCTCTCTCTCTCTCTCTCTCTCTCTGTTCCCAGTATACAATACTGAGGTTCACTTTGCACTAAATTCTCGGCTCATTTAATTTTTGTGTTTTTTCTGTAAGCGATATTTCACGAAACATTTTTTCTAATAGACATTCTTTGTATATTTCTAAACGAGAATTCTGCACAAATAATACTGAAGCTTTCAGGAATCTAAGACTATTATAGTGAAGTATATACCGTATTCAGATGTTCAGCTCAATTTCATTCCACCTTTAATTTATTAGTTATAAGAGAGCCACCACCACCGTAGTTTACCGTCAAAATGATTAAAACTAAAAGCTTCAAGCAGGGTAGCAAGGGCACAGGATAACATATTCTAATGAAAATCACAGTGTGTGTGAGCGTTTAATATTTTCCAATAATCTTACATACAAATCGAATGCTTTCACCAACATTAACGAGATGTAGCAGAATCCCATTTTAGCCATCTTGTATGTATTATTGAAGGTGTCCTACAACAAAGGCAAAAAGAACCACTATAAGGATATATAACGTTCTTCTCCAACCGAATCTCACAAAGGAAAGGAAAACCAAATCTTCATAACCCATGCAGCTGATAAAGTAGCCATGTAGATAAGAATTTATCCCTTTAAAATAGCTTTTTCACTAAAACAAGCAATTGCTCATTCACTGAACGCAGCCCGTCAACGTATGCAGTCACGTGCACTGACTGGCTCCAAAACTGCCAAGCAGTAACAAGCAACAACATTTCTTAAGATATTTATCACACGGCATAAAGTCAGCTAACAACTATAAAGAATCTCCTCATAATCCCACGTTAGTCTTTATTGCACTCTGTCATTTGCCATATGTTTAAAAGAGGTTTAAGAGATAAAATCATGAAGCTCCTCACTAATCCGGATTAAAATCCGTTCGTCTCTAAAGCATCTATGACCTTTAACCATCGACCCATCATGATATGGACTAGCGGTATGTTAGTTTACTTTCACACCGAATCAAACTCCTCCAGTTTAAAGTTTTTATTTTCATTTTGTAATACAAGTAAATTTTAATGGTGAGCAATAGCACTTCAAGTGAGTCCTGAAGCATATTTTTTCAAACATATGTGTACATATATATAACTCAGAAACGAATAAACTCACCTACGTGTGTGTGTGTGTGTGTGTGTGTGTGTGTGTGAACTACTGGGATTTGAGGATGAGTGTACTGTATATTTTCATCCCAGTAAACTGATATTGCGGAAGGTCTTGGGGCAAAATGGTATTCCCGTCAAATATGAAAAGCTAATTGAAGGTATCTATGAGCGAAGCAGTAAAAAGTTGATGTTAAAAGCAGCGTGCAGTACAGGGGAACATTGTTACCTTTACTTATTTGACTTTCAGGTAAAAAAAAAAAAAAAAAGGCGGAAAGATAAAGTTTAGATTGGAATAGCTAAAGAAACTTGAAAGATTTATGATGCTGTTTTAATAATCTAAGCACCACATGATTTACAAAGCCTGTTCAATAAAGAGCTATAAGCTAGAGATATTGAACCTGAGAAACTGAGGACAGAGCATGAACAAAGGGCTGAAATAACAAAATGGAGAAAAGATTAATAGGCCGATTCTTTCCAGTGCTTAGAAACAACCCAATAAATGTTCTCTTTAGTTGGAATTGAGTGGAAGGCGAACAAAGGCGAACCAAACAAAGGCCAGGCAAAATCAGATAAACAGAAATTACATACGAAAGTCAGATTATTACGAATAGACTAATACGATCTGTATACGGACATGAATCACTGCAAGAAAATGAAACTACATTATCTCTGAAAGTGTTTAATCCCTTCCATGTGCTTGATCAATTTTCCATGGCTCACATGTCCAAAAAAAATTTTTTTGGAATTTCAGTTTTAATAAATCAAGTTCTACTTGTTTGTTTGTTTGTTTGTTTTTTACTCTGCAAATTATTCCGTCTATTCTTGTATTTCTCTCTCTCTCTCTCTCTCTCTCTCTCTCTCTCTCTCTCTCTCTCTCTCTCTCTCTCTCTTTTATGAGCTGTTCTATTCTTCTTCTGACTATAACTTTCACAGTTTGCGTCTCCCGTCTGTCCCTGATTGCCTAAGCAATATCCCTGCCTGGATGCTTGATCCCAATTGCTGTTTTTTTTTTTTTTTTTTTTTTTTTTTTTTATTGTCAAATAAATGATTTTGACTGAAAGCCAGTTTTGCTCCGCATCTGCTTCGTTGCTTCTAAGTATTACTCTTTCTTAGTTCTCAACCTTTTGAGGAAAGAAGTGGATGAAAAAACTTAATATTAATATTTAAAGTGAAAGAAGAAAATAATGTAAGAAAAACACCAGCGATGAAGTTTTGGCAAGCTATATGCAGACACGAATCGAGACACATGAGGTGAAGCGATACTGCAATATGAGCAACTGGAGGAGAGGACAAGACGGCAGAAAAGATGAAGAGCAGCTCCTGATGTAACCAATAGTATACAAAGCTGCTGAATTGCAAATGTAACTACTTGACATACAGCAGAGATGTCTTACGAAACGGTCAGCCAAATGACGTTCCAAGTCAGCTATGAATTAGAATTATAATCAGTACACCAGATATCAGATTAATAACAACCGAAACTTATTACTCCATATAATAAAAACAATAAAATAATATTGCAATAATGATAGTATGATATTTATCATGATATTAACACGAAAAAATAAGATTTGTAATTCTGAATCATTACGTCTTCTATAGAAATGGAAAAGAGTATAGAATTTAAACCAAAAGCTAAGCAATGGGACCTATGAGGTCATTCATCGCCGAAAGGGAAATTAAGAGTATAAAGGTCATAAAGGTGTAACAGGAGGAAAACCTCAGAGCAGTTGCACTATGAAACAATTGTTAGAAGAGACTGGAAAGTAAGATAGAAGAAAGAGAATATAAACGGAGGTAAAGTATACGAAATGAAAGAACTGCAGTTGGGGTCGAAGGACGCTGCAAAGTACCTAAGTAATGCCTACGGTGCAGCCTGTGAGGTGCCCTGACGGCGCTATCCTACTACGGGAACGTCTATAGAAATTTATCTGGAGTTACTGCAAATAGAAACTGGATGTCAGCAATACTGACGTCATTGAAAAGGTCGACAGCGCTCAGTCTGAACTGGCAAATTTGAAGTCCTGAACGAAAAGACAGTCTTCATAAAAAGATTGAAAATGAAAACTTTAGTTGGGAGAGCCCACCAAAAAAAAAAAATAAATAAATAAATAAAATAAAACATTTCTGGTTAACGTTTCAAGGTAAGGAATTGTTTTCATTTATACAAGTAACTACAGTTACAAAAATCATCGTGGCTGCAACAAATACTACAAACAAGTGTTATCATTATACAGCATGAATGAATATAAATTCACTATGGGGCATTTCTTGATTTTTGACACAAAAAAATGACAGAAACTTTTAGAAGTAGTAGTAAATTTTATCAGAATTACTACTACTACTACTACTACTACTACTACTACTACTAATAATAATAATAATAATAATAATAATAATAATAATCTACTTTATTTCAGCTCATAAAATTACAAATACAGAAGCACTACTTGGAGGAAATTCATCAACATCTGTTTAAGAGCAGCCAAAAAATAGTAACCTTAAATATCTATAAATTACACGGGAAAAAGTTTGCAAAACAGTTTTACTTCAACAAACTTAACCCCACACGAACGTGCACCTGTTTTTGATAAATATATGCAAGTCATGAAAGATATATTCAGACCTGGTTGAAATCATCATCAAATTACAAGCAGGCTAATTACCTTCCAGCAGGTCTTATGACTGGCTGGTCTGTGTTAACCCCGGCTGGTGTCCTGGTAGGTTCGCTTTAAGGTCAGAAGGTCAGGTGCATGCGTGCATGTACTCCTGAACTGCAGAAGGAGAGCGCACTTGAGTGTCTTTACAGTAATGCTCCTGCTATATGCTCAAGGCTTATGTTGATTATTATGTTCATGAGGAGTCTAAATCCATCTCCGAAGATGAAGGTCAAATACTTTACGTACTCTCTCTCTCTCTCTCTCTCTCTCTCTCTCTCTCTCTCTCTCTCTCTCTCTCTCTCAAAAGAAAATCTAACAAAGATTATATCATAAATTGAATTTAAACTATGTCACGCTTTATGCTTCTTTATTCATTTAAAGTATACAAACATGTATAATTCAGTAAAAGGCACAAACGCATGATTAGGTAGTTTCTTGACTTATAAAACGTCTGTTCCAAAGAAACTCAAGAAGATAGGTTTTACAATTTTCATTCTTTAACTGCTGCATCAACACCTGTGCACATACAAACATACATACGTAAATACATTTTAAAACATTAAGCCATAAATGAAAAATAAATTCGGTATGAATTGAGTATGTGTGGACTTATATTTCTAAATATGAAAATCTCAAAATTTCATGAGGAAAGTTAGATTAAAAGATTTACACAGACACACACACATGTATGTTATATATATATATATATACTATATATATTATATATATATATATATATATATATATCTATAATATATATATATATATAATTCATCGTGAAGGGTGGACCAGGAAAAACGTACTAAATTTAGCATATTTCTTCTGATTCTTCATTCCCAACGTTTCGTAAATGCGTCGTTATTATATATCATCACGGAATCTGTTAACTAATGAATAAATGACTAAAAATTCCTCTAAAAAATAACAAAAATATAAATTACACTCACAACACCAGTTCAGATAAAAACAACATAAGAACCAACAGGACGAAAGACTACTTAAGAAGCTTATATATATATATATATATATATATATATATATATATATATATATATATATATATATATATATATATATATATTTATATTATATATGCGTGTGTGTGTGTGTAAGCTTGTTAAGTAGTCATTCGTACTTTTGATTCTTATCTTGTTTTATCTGAATTGGCGTGTTGTAGTGTGCTTCATAAATTTTTTATTTTTAGAAGAATTTTAAGTCATTTATTCATTATCTAACAGATTCCGTGATGATATAATAACGACGTATTACGAAACGTTGGGAATGAAGAATTAGAAGAAATATGCTAAATTTTAGTACGTTCTACTGGTCCCCCACCTTCACGGCTGAAATATATATATATATATAATATATTTTAATATATATATATATTATATATATATATATATATAAATATATATATATATTATATATTAATATATATATGATATATATATATATAATACCACCAAATATATATATATATTTATATACTATATATATATATATATATATAAAGACACATACGCGCACCACACACACACCACACACTCATATATAAATATATATATTATTATTATATTATATAATATATTATATTAAATATAAAATAATATTATTATATATACATATATTATTATTATATATAGTATATATGATATATATAATATATATATATATATATATATATAGAATACTATATATAACATATCTATATATATATATATACTATATATATATATATATATATATATATATTTTATATATAATATATATACGTATATATATGTAATATATATATATATAATGTGTATATCTATATATATATATATATATATATATATATATAAATATATATATATGTGTAGTATATATATATATATATTATTATGTATATCTGTGTGTGTGTGTAAATCTTTTTCCCCATGTGATGCTAGTAATGATATTAAACATACCCTTAGTTAATCACGCAACGCAGTATTCCTTTCTGTATAAGCTCCCAGTCATTTTATGCCCCCTTGAGGGAGTTTTAATATGCAATGCTAAGAGCCATTAATGTGTAACATTTTCCCACGTATCCCTCGCCTTAGTACTGATGCTAGAATGCAATCTCTTTGCAGACAAATACTGTGCCTGATTGTGAAAGAAATATTGGGAAACCTTGGAAACGACGCTTGCATTTAAATAACTTGCTTTGTGCAAATTCATATCCCTTGGGTCTGGGTCATTTCCTAGCCACGCGCTTCCTGCAATCAACCAACCTCACATTAATTTCTGGACCTACACGTAATTTAAATGTAAATATAGTTCATTTAAACTAAAGGCCAGAGTTTTACGTAAACACCTCCTTTCAGTAATATCGGCCTTCAAGGCCATTTTAGGAGTGCCAGAAGGTCACATCCCCAGGTGTCGGGTTCTCTATCATCACAAATCCTAATTAGGGTGCCTATACTGTGGAGGTGAGAGTGTGAAGGAGGGGGCGCAGGGGGGCGTGGCACTGGGGGGGTGCAAGAGTGACACTCTGGCCTGCCATAGCCAGTTGATGGACTCTTTCTTTCTCTCTTTCGGATGCCTAAAATGCTCTCTCAGCTGCTGCTCTTCTCTCTTGTGCTTCTCTCTCAGCAGCTTCACTTTTCTCTTGTGCTTTTCAGCTGCCTGGTATGCTCTTTCAACTGCTTCTCTTCTCTCTTGTGCTTCTCTCTCAGAAGCTTCTTTTTTTTTCTTGCACTTCTCTCTGAGCAGCTTCTCTTTTCTCTTGTGCTTCTCCCTCAGCTGCCTGGAATCCTCTTTCAGCTGCTTCTCTTCTCTCTTGTGCTTCTCTCTCAGAAGCTTCTCTTTTCTTTTGTGCTTCTCTCTCAGCAGCTTCACTTTTCTCTTGTGCTTCTCTCTCAGCTGCCTGGGATACTCTTTCAGCTGCTTCTCTTCTGTATTGTGCTTCTCTCTCAGAAGCTTCTCTTTTCTCTTGTACTTCTCTCTCAGCAGTTTCTCTTTTCTCTTGTGCTTCTCTCTCAGCTGCCTGGTATGCTCTCTCTGCAGCTTCTTTCATTTTATCGTTCACCCAATTTATCAGTTTTGCGCTCTCCAACCCCATTCAGTTAATGCCCTGACCTCCTCCAATGCTGCGTTACTGGCCATCTTCCCAGAGGTGAATCACTAGTATTCTACCCTGAGAATAATAGGATGGAATGCAGTCGCAAAAACTGCAAATATTGCCAGGGATATGTGGAATACTCAATGCCATACCAGGAAAATAACAAGGATCCCTATGTCTGGAATATCTGCAGAAGCAGACAAAATGACAGCCAAAAGGACTGAAAATGTCCTACACATATCACGGATCTCTCATGCAGGTGACATGGGAAATAATAGTAATACAAAATTGTAAATGCCTCATACATTTACCATGGGGAGGGCAGTCTAATAGTATGAATGAAATCCACTCCGTGCAGAAAACTCGAACAGGCGACATGGAAATGCTAGTCAAACCAATTGTAAATGCTTCACACAAGGGGTGTGGCACTAGTACTCTAATAGATTGTAGATGAAATCCACTCCAGTGTGGAAAACTCACGCAGGCAACGTGGAAATGCAAAATGCAGTTGTAAATCAAGTTAGATCCTGGTAAATAACAGCGCAAATAAGCTGTAATGGTCATGCAGATTAGTACTATGAATGGGTGGAAAACTCAACTCTGATACTTAGCAAGATGGCCGGACGAAAATCGCTGTAATAATCTCTGTAATTTGTAGTTACTACTGGCATGTAGTGCGGCAGAAACTCAACATCAATAGTTAGTGAAAATTGCCATAAAGATTTCTGTTTTTTACAGTTACTACTGGTGCGTAGTGTGGCGGAAATTCAACGCTGATAGTGAATTTGGCAATGGATTTCGTAAACACGGAAACCTTAATGCAAACACTGGGTTGTAAATGACAAAAAAAAAGAAAAAAAAAAAAAAAAAAAAAAAAAAAAAAAAAGATTTTTGCCACGTATTCACGGAAAACTCAACGTGAAAAGCTGTGGTAAGTGTTCATTGATAAAATAAAAATGGATATATGGGTTTTTTATTGTCTCGAGGACAAAGACGCAAGGGGGATAAAAAAAATCTTCTTTACCAACATAAATCTTTGGTCTATCTTACCCTTTCAACACTATCAATGTTCAGAAGGCGTGTTTTATGCTAGCATCATAAACAACTAAAGGGAAGAGGAAGAACCAAAATGAAAATTCTCTCACCGCTGCGTAACTACCTACTCCGTAGAACTCCGGCTTATACCATACCCCTTTTGCAACTCTATTTTCCCTTGCAAAACTAAGACCTACCAATTCTAACTCGCCTATTTAAATCCCTGGAGACTTTGGCCTTCACAAGGGCTGGCAAGACGGAAGGAGAGGGAATTAAGAGGATTCACATCTATTTCTCAATCCAAGGCTGCATTAGGAGAATTTATGGGAAGACTGAGATGGAAAAACCAACACATGCCCTTAAGTAGCTGCCCTTTGTGGAAAGGCAATGGGTACTTGCCCTTATTATTTCTCTCTACACAGAATGAAGGCACTCACTGTTGATTTTCTTTGTTCTAACATTTAATGAATTTACGCTAACATTTTTTTTTACTTATTTACTCTTCTTTTCCTTTTTTCATAAATGGCTGCCAACTCGATAGGACTCGATTGGACACGTGGCCAGGGATTTCTCCAGGGACACTCCTCATATACAAGGATTTTTAACTTTTCCTATCCTGCTTAGACCTGCTAGAGAGAGAGAGAATGTGCCCAGGCAACTATGAACAGCATGGATTCTTTTGTAAAAGCCTAACTGTGGAATCTCTATGACATGGGATTCGATGATTTACACTGAAATATGGCACTGGTATTTATCGCACTCCCTAAATACCTATATGTGCTTCATGCAATAGCACTTTAACAAAAAGGCCTAAGGTTAAAACTTCTCTCTCTCTAGGTTATCGGCATACACGTGGTTCTATCTTCCTATTGCTATTCTTAATGGCAGTCAGATATTATTCACCCCTAACTAGAATCCCTAGTTTTACCCAAATAACTAGAAAATAAATAAAAGAATTGACTTTTTACCTGTTGTGGAGATTTTTTGGGATATCTTGTCATGTGCTGGCTCCAAAATATTAAAAAGAATTCATAATTTTTTTCTCTTCGTGATACCAGTTTAACGATCGCTACAAATGGAAAATGAAAATTAATTTTCACACGATTCTAGCAAAGGTCGCCATCTTATTATAAACTACCCATCCCTCAGTATACAATGTGGGGATGTGACCTTCTGGCACTCCTAAAATGGCCTTGTGAGGCTGGACAAGGTTTAAAACAAACAAAAATCTACGGCTGAAGGCCGATGTTACTGAAAGGAGGTATTTACATATAATTCTGGCCCTTTTTTTAAATGAAATATATTTACATTTGAATTATGTGTAGGTCCAGAAAATAATGAAAGGTGGTTTATTGCAGGTCAACTAGAAACATGTGACCAAGACACCAGAGATATGAATTTGCGCAAAGCCAGTTATTTAAATGCAAGCGTCATTTCCAAGGCTTCCCAATATTTCTCTCACAATCAGGCACAGTATTTGTCTGCAAAGAGATTGATTTCTAGCATCTGTACTAAGGCGAGGGACATGTGGGAAAACATTACACAATACTGGCGCTTGCATGATTAACTAGGGGATGTTTAACATCATTACTAGCATCACATGTGGAATTAATCACAGCACTGAACGAAAATTGGGGAGTGAGAAGCTGAACTAAGAAGGGGGAAAGTTGCCTTGGAAGGATGAAACGAAATACAGACAAGAGGCAAACGTTCACTGACTGCACTAAAAATTACTCTTACAGTACCTGGAAATCCTTGGTCTTGTTGCCTTATCATCTGCTGATATTTCTGTGCACTATGGATCGCCAGAGAAACAGGAGGGCAAAGAAAAGGGGAAGGGGTGTTCTGCAGGTGAGATGTGTCCAGCTTCTGAGACCTCTCTGGAATTTCTGAGAGTGAGCTGCTGTGGCCTCGTCCTTTTAAAATCTTGGCATTGATATGCTTCTCTGCCATTCAGGACACCTGGGGAGATTAATTCTTGGCAGCCAATGGGAGTAGAGATGATTTACGGAGAACGAAGGCTTTCAGTTTGAGAATATGTGAATGTTCATAAAGAGGTATTATGTACTTTTCCTTGGTTCTGGCCTAAGGAGGCTGGCCGGCTAATGCCATTTTTTAAGGACAGGACTTTGACATTTATACCACTTAATAAGGTGACTTGGGACATCTCCAAACCGCATATGATTTTTGCCTCTGACCTTCGGTTTTGTGACGCCAGGGCGATTTATCCCGAAAATAACAATTTTTCAAATTCTATCTCCTCCCTTGACATTTAATATTAAGACCCGGGACTACAACCATTTGTAGACCTGATGTAGACCTCCAATCAAATGAAGAGTTTTTTTTCTAAAGGTCATTGTTTTGCTAGATATAAATTTTTCATTTTGGTAAAAAAATAAACCCTATAAATCAGGACAAAAATTGAAAGAAAGGGCTCTATTTGATTGTTCTATAATGTTTTTCAAAGTTATATACCAAATTTCAATGCTATACCTTTAAAACTAAGTGAGAAGATAGAATTTGAAGGTCAATAAGTATAGTTTTGAGATATTGGTGTTCAAAGTTTTCCTTTGTATTTTTATAAAGAAAATGTTAATAAATAATTATTATAATGAATGTTTTTTTCTTTTTTGGGTATTAATAAACCAAAACTATGTTATTTATCATAATTTAATCATAAATGATGATCCCTATGCTCATATATCGTAGCCTGGGGCTAACTCAGCTTAAAACAGCAAATTTTCTTCCTCTGGATGTTAGTGAGATGTTTTCCTTGTCTTTTCCTCATTGGCATGATGAAATTCTTGCCGAAACAAAGATAAACAAACGTAAAAGCCAGAGAATGTCAGAGGTGAAACTCGAACATGTACTCTCTTTTTACAAAGACAATGTTAATCATGATTATTATGAATTTCATATTCCTTTTTGGGTATTAATAAATAAAAACTAGGTTATTTATCATAAATGAAGATCCCTTTGCTCAAAAATCATAGCCTGGGACACAGTGCGACGTGTGCATCAGGCAAGACGGGGGCGTTCCTTACTACACACCCCTCCCTCTCTCTCTTCACTAACTCCGCTAATATCGCGTAATCATATTAAAGCGAATTTTCTTCATCTGTATATTAGTGAGATGTTTTGCTTGTCTTTTCCTCATTGGCACGATGAAATTCTTGCCGAAACAAAGATAAACATACATAAAAGCAAGTGAATGTCAGAGGTAAAACTCGAACGTGTACACTTCATGAGGTTTGTGCTCACACTGAAAGGTGGTAAGTTGACTTCCCTTCCCTTCTGCGACTCATGGAATCTCTATAGATGCCATTGCTCACAATTTCTTTGACAATAATTTTCAAAATTTACGACAACATAAGAAATATTACATATTCTTGTACGGATCAATGTTTTTGGCTTATTGAGTTACGTCTACTAATTACCCTCTAACTACGAAGTATTTCGTATACGTATTCTCCATTGCCATACAAAGCTCCTTGAAATTTTTCATGGCTTTGCATTTTTCGCCTTATACCCCCATACATAGGGTACTGGCTGGCCCCCTTAAAATCCTGTACAATATATATATATATATATATATATATATATATATATATATATTATATATATATATATAATATATATATATATATATATATATATATATATTATGTATATATTTTATATATATATATATATATATATATATATATATATATATATATATATATATAGTATATATATATATATATTGGTATATTATATGTATGAATAATTATCACATCGAACCGTGATCCATTTATATATCAATTCAAGCTACAAATGTCCTTTAATATCTAAATTCACTTTACCTCCCAAATGAAATATTTTCATATATGTACCGAAGGGGAATTTTTAAGTTGATAACAATTTCGTCCCCATTGGGATCGAACCACCGTCCAGGTGGCCGATTGATAGCGTCACTGGCTGTCATGATTTTGTCCCCGTCCACCTGGACGGTGGTTCGATCCCATGGGGGGACGAAATTGTTATCAACTTAAAAATTCCCCTTCGGTACATATATGAAAATATATCATTTGGGAGGTAAAGTGAATTTAGATATTAAAGGACATTTGTAGCTTGAATTGATATATAAATGGATCACGGTTCGATGTGATAATTATTCATAACAAAAGGCTACGTTCTGTCAAACGCTCGAATTGGCCACATGGTAGACGGGGTTTCATATCAATTTCTAATTACGAAAGCATCCAGATCGAGGGTGATTTGTAAGGTCAGAATCGATATGAACTTATAGCGTCTCTGTTGGCCGATTGGATAGCGTCACTGGCTGTCCTGATTTCGTCCCCGTCCACCTGGACGGTGGTTCGATCCCATGGGGGGACGAAAATTGTTATCAACTTAAAATTCCCCTTCGGTACATATATGAAAATATATCATTTGGGAGGTAAAGTGAATTTAGATATTAAAGGACATTTGTAGCTTGAATTGATATATAAATGGATCACGGTTCGATGTTGATAATTATTCATAACAAAAGGCTACGTTCTGTCAACGCTCGAATTGGCCAACATGGTAGACGGGGTTCATATCGATTCTAATTACGAAAGCATCCAGATCGAGGGTGATTTGTAAGGTCTCAGAATCGATGACTGAACTTATAGCGTCTCTGTTGGCCGATTGGATAGCGTCACTGGCTGTCCTGATTTCGTCCCCGTCCACCTGGACGGTGGTTCGATCCCATGGGGGGACGAAATTGTTATCAACTTAAAAATTCCCCTTCGGTACATATATGAAAATATATCATTTGGGAGGTAAAGTGAATTTAGATATTAAAGGACATTTGTAGCTTGAATTGATATGTATATATATTGTATATAATATATATATATATACTATAATATATAATATATATGATATTATATATATATATTACAAGTGATTCGGCGTTGTTGTTTAGTGAATGGTATAACTTCATATATATATATATATATATATATATATATATTTATATATATATATATCCATATATATATATATATATATATATATATATATATATATATATATGAAGTTATACGAATTCACTAAACAACAACGCCGAATCACTTGTAATAAACCAAAGAACATGTGTCCCAAACAGTCCATAACCTGAAATTTCGAAAGAAAAAGGTCACGTCGAAAAAGAGGCGAGGAAGGGCATTAATAACAGCGGCCGAAACAAGAGTAGTAATATCATAACAGATAGCTTTAGGCTGCTATTAAAACTACAATAACAACGAAGATTAATCAAGGGGGGTCAGCCAACCCCATCCATCAGTGCTCAGTCGTATCCATCACAATGGTGTCGGAACAGGTGCGTTATTGTGAGATTAAATAACCGGACCTTCAGCACCCCTGGACGAAATGACCAGGGACTCGACCAAGGCCATTTTAATTAAGCACTAACGCTCCTGAGAGAGAGGACGTATAGAAAATAGATGAAGGAATAAACGTTTGTTTATGTATGCGATGTCACATGCAAAATGTAAACAAACGTTGTGATGTATAACTGAACCAAATGAAATCATGCCAGATGGAATTATGCGCAATGTCGTCCATTTATCGCTACCTTAACAGCAGGAAGGGATGCCCTTTGAGCCGTGTCCTGTAACGTATGGATCAATCAGGAAAAAAAAAAAAAAAAAAAAAAAAAAAAAAACAAAAGGTTTTATTTTTGAAAAAAGATCGATTTTTAGTTCAAATGAAATGTTATCCTGGGCAACGGTGATTTAGCAGGAACAGAAATTGTAATGACTACATTAAAGTTTATAAATGAACTGACATACAAATATAATGAAGTAACGAGGCTGTGGACGCATTGCTTTTAGGCCCTTCGACTCCGAATCAGTTTATAATGATTCCCGTATTCCATAAATAGACATTCATCATTATGAGACGACAGAAGGATACAATATATATAGTTTACGTTTTGTAGACCATTGCGGACTCTCTCTCTCTCTTTCTATATATATATATATATATATATATATATATATATATATATATATATATATATATGTATATATATATATATATATACATATATGTACATATATATATATATATATATATATATATATATATATATATATATATATATATATATATATATATATATATAGGGTACAGCAGGGTCTATGAAGATGGAATTTAAATTGAAATAAAGCCCTATGATGTACACGGTTTATATATTATGTAGTCAAGGACATATATATATATATATATTATATATATATATATAATATATATATATATATATAATATTACATATATATTACAACCAGTAGTCATCTACCATTGAGTGATTGATTTAAAGAGGTATGGCCAATTTCCAATACTATATTTGCCAGAGTAGTAAATACAGTATATTTGTATTAGCAGTTTTGTGTTGGTAAATAATGGGTTTGAAACCACTATAGGTTCAAGTGATATCTTCACTGAGAGACTCCTTGAAGGAATATTTGCAGGAAATCCAACAATTGGAAAGTGGAATATTGGGTTTAACGGATCCCACAGGGCAGTCTGACAAATTATGATTCAAGCAAAATATAGCCTAAGGGTATGCACTGAATTTCATATACTAAACTCCTCTAGCTGTAGAGCGAACATAGTACACTGATATTGCCTGTCAAAGCTAGTGTCAAGCTGTCTAAATTAGATCTCAAACATTTCAATGGTGATGTATTGGAATGGAATTGATTTTGGGGAATATTTGAAGTATCAGTACACCAGCCAAGGTACTGACTATAGAGTATACAGAATTTGCCTATTTGAAGGGCCTATTGGAAGGTTAGGCTTTGGAACTGGCATGTGGTTTTAAATTAGAAGATGATAAATATTTGTAAGCTGTGAACCCTTTGAAAGAAACCTGTGGCAGGAAAGATAAAGTCAAGTTGTGTTTAGTAAAAAAAAACTTCCAGACTGAGACTCCTAACGCAGGTGCAGAGTTGCCACAAAGATTCAGAATGCAATCTGAATGCTGCATAAGGTCACTGGAAAGTGAACAGTTGGAATTGAGTGAGTTATATACCATCTTGTTCTACATCAAACTACCTAGTAATGTAAGTGAAATAATAAAACGAAGGTGTGGGGAAGATTGGCTTAAATTTGATAACTTCAAAATATATCTTGAAGATGAAATACACAATTTGAGGGCTTTTCCACAGACTGAACCAGTGAAAGCTAATACCTTGACTACAGTATCTACTTTCAGAGTAGAACAAAGGCAGTCTGTGACACAAAAACAAAAAAAACATCATTAGGGCCTAAAAGTACAAACAAAGCCAAGGTAAACCAGGTTAAAGGATGTGCACTTTGTGGAGTTAATCAGATATGGACCCATTGTGAAATTCATGTCACCAGAGGAGTATTTCATATGAGCATCTGATAAATATTTCACTTCAGATTGTTATACATAAGGTTGTAGTAATGGTTGCATTGTTAGAAATCATAAGGCTATATGTAATCAAAACCAACCGAAGACCAAGGAGGGTGGGATACTTAGAATGCTCTCTTTGACAAATATCAGAGAGGGAAATAAGAAGAATAATCAGTTGACTTTACCTACAGACACAATCCTAAAAGGTAAAAGAGGCGGCATTGTGTGAAAGAGAGCGTTGTTGGATACTTGTGCTGAGAGATCTTTAATAAAGAGATCTGCTCTTGAGGGACTCCATTATAAGAGCAAGGGAGTTGAGAACATATCATTGAGAGGTTATTTGACTTCCCAACCAGTCAAAGAATATGAAATGGTAAATATTGTTGTACCTCACCAGGGTAAATTAATCCATATGGATTGGGGTGGCATGTCTGCCAGTCACAGGCACTTTTCCAAACAATGTGCCAAAAGCCGTCCACACTGCTGTCCATTCCTGAAAGCCTGCCAAGTGGATAGGCCTTGATACTCTGAGAATGGGGCCCCTCAAATGGATTCACTCCCCCTCAAGTGTTGCCAAATATCACTGACGCTGGTTCCGAGGCCAGGCGGAACCAGTCAGATCACTAGGGACCAAGTACCTTCCAGTACCACCATCTGCAAGAATGAGCAGATGGCAATCTGCTGGGTCAATGGCGACATAGAAGACCTCCCAACCGTTCGTTTGTGAATCGCCACAGGTGATTCCTCCTGATAGAGAGAACACCTTTTTGGAGTCGTTGAATTGCTCACAACTGGGCATCCTCTCCTCTTCGGCCAAGATCTTGTCCATTGGAAGGACATCCTAATTCCTCTGCAATGCATGACAGCCACGGCCCTAGACAAAAATCTGCGGAGGAGACACCGCCCCCAGAAGATGATCTGCTACCTGCCAGTCTTAGCCTGGCAGCATTGACATAGCTGTAAGACTAGCCTGGCACTCCCCATGACGAACCTGGCCCTGATCCTGTTGCAACCCTCTTCATCATGGGGCCAGATGTCACTATTCCTACCTTAAGCCTGGAGTAGCTTATCCAAGCGCAGACGGAGAACGCCAACCTGCGGCACCACCACTTGGTGGCCGCCACCATTAAAGAACTGAAGGACCTTGTGAGGGATGACTTCCTCCTGGAGGACAAGTACTTTACTGGGTAACCTGGGGGCAAAATGATCCCGCTCAAGTTATACATCAACTGGTAGTGATACCTCTGTCTGTACAACAAGACTTCCTCCGATTGGTCCATGACGGTATTGGCAGGCACTTTTGTGTCACCCGGAGCACTCAAGCCAACGAAGGAGAATTCTACTGGCCCAGTCCACAGGGCTTTCATAGCCTTTGTGCTCTACATGCAAGATAACCAGAAATCCAAATTAAGTCGTCCCCAAGGCTCCTATCAAGAACATCTCCTCTGTTGGCATCCCCTTTCAGGACATCATCATCGACTACAATACACCCCAAGGACGTATTAAAAGCAAGATGGAAAATGATCACTGTCTTACCACCACAGACCGATTCATGAGGTATCCTGAAGCTATTCCCATCAGGAATGAGAGCTCTAAGAACATCGTCAAGGCACTCATCAAATTTTTCTGTCAGTTTGGTTTCCCCGAAATGATTCAAAGTGTACAAGGGCTACATTTTATGATGTCCAGCCATGGTATCAATCACAACCATTCTACCCCTTATCACCCAGAAAGAGAAGAGCATAGTGGAACTGTTTCACCAGACCCTCTGTTCCACTTTGTCCAAGCTTGAACAGGAAGGAGGGGCAACCTGGGAAGAGAACCTCTCCTACACCCTTTTTGCAATTCATCAAGCTCCCTCTGAGACCCTAGGGTATAGCCCCTTTGAGCTCCTATACATCCACTACTCAGGGCCCCCAAACATCCTGTTTGAGGCCTCGGCTGAACTAGCAAGGGCGGATTGGGCGAGGAGCTGCCCGACATTCAACTAAATCTTAGGGCTGCATGGGCGGTTGCTCAAGCAACAAAGTCCGCAATCCAAGAGCAAGTCAAGCTCAAGCTTGATAAAATTGCCCGAACCCAATTCTTCAACATCGGGGACCAGGTCCTAGTCCTCCAAACCAAGACCCAATTCAAAGAACCTCACAAAATACTCGGAAAGTGATGGGTCTTAAATTACCTTGTAGACTGCAGGTGGAGGTGGGTTAAATGGCTCCATATAAATCTTTAAAGACCAAATCTAAGAAGAAAAGGAGGTTGAGTATGTCCCTCTGGCTCCAGGGGCCCTTGTAGGCACCATAGCCACGATGCCACCCCTCTCAACAAAACAGAAGTTCTACTCAGCCTCAACGATATTACTCAGGGGCTTGAGGATCACCAGTGATATGATTTATGCCTGCTGCTTACCACACACCTGCAAGTAACCCAGGGCCATCTCAGATGCACTGACATCCTGGAGCATACCATACACCTGTGTGAAGATGTCACTCCGATAACCCAAGGCTACTAAAGGGTCAATCTGGAGAAGGCCAAGAGAACTGAGGACCTATGCCTTATCAAAACCACAGTGAGTGGTCCTTCCCAGTGGTCTTGGTTCTGAAGGAAGAAGGGGGAGACAGGCTGTGTATAGTCTTCAGGAAGTTAATTGAGGTAACCAAACCTAAGCCATACCCTCTCCTGCAAATTGAAGCACGCTTGGACAGCCTTGCCAGTGCTCCCTATTTGAGCAAAATAGATCTTGAGAAAGGATATTAGCAAGTGCCCATGTCAGAAGAGTAGCACCCTCTGACTGCCATCACCACACCTTTGGATTCTACAAATGCAAAATGATACCCCATGGCCTCAAGAACGTCCCTAGCTGTTGTCAGAGGCTAATGAATAAAGTCTTACCAGGAATTAAGAACTTTGTCATCTATCTTGATGATACCGTAACCTATGTCAACTCATGGGAGGAGAACCTGCAAATCCTGACTCAAACACTTACTGGCCTACAAAACACCAATCTGGTAATCAACTTGAAAGAAATGTCAGTTTGGGGTAGCCAAAATAACATATCTCAGTCACTGTGTAGGAAATGTCCGACTGATGCCAAAGGATGCCAACATCCATGCCATTCGGGACATGCCTTACCCGAGGACCAAGCGGGAAGCTCAGTGATTCATTGGTATGGTTCAATGCTTCCAACGTTTCCTCCCCTACTTCACTGATGCTGTTGTCCTTATAACTAACCTCTTCCGAGGGAAACAACCTTTCCTTTCTTGCCCCAAGTGAGAGAGGGCATATGATCACCTCAAGGCAGTCCTAATCAGTTAGCATGCACCAAACTACAATCAACCTTTTGCATGGCAGTTGATACAAGTGACATCAGCATTAGGATGGTCAGGTTTAAAGAAAAAGATGAGGTTAGGCACTCCATAGCCTACTATTCCTAGAATCTCAAACCAGCTGAAGCCAGGTATAGCACAATAGAAAAAGAACTTCTGGGTATGATCTTGGCCATGAAACCGTTCAAGTCCTATCATGCTAATCATAAATTCCATTTGACCGTCTTTACTAATCATAACCAACTCAAGTATCTCACGACTTTCAGAAATAAGAACAAGTGCTTGATGTGTTGGTGTCACGACCTCCAAGAACACAGTTGGAGGAATAAACACCTTAAGTACAGACAATAGGATCAGTGATGTCCTTTCCAGGCATCAGAACTAATGACTAAAAGTGGTTTTCTCTCACCTGGCTCCCTCTGGCATAACATGGCACTGCCTCCAGAGTGTAGGGTTGTGTTATGTCCGCTAGAATTAGCACCCTCGTAGCATAATATACTCCTTCCTTGATTCTATCCTTTCCATGTACTTTGATAATCCCAAGTGTCAACTGCGTACTTGGCTGGCCAGGCCTCCATGAGTTCTTAACACCAAAACCCATGCAGCTACACACATGGTTATTAACATATACTGAGATCAGTGCTGCTAAGCAACTGTGACGTTAGTGCCACATTTGGCACAGTGCCCATCGTATCCAAGTACCATGGCACTACGTAACATAAGCCCATGAGGACTTAATTGGTGATGCCTCATCAAGGCGAACTAACTGCATGACTTTGACTCCACAAAGTTAACCTTATAATTAAGTGAATGACTAACTTTAGGAATCACCCTAGTAATAATTCTTTATCCCTGTTTTTACATTGTTACAATGATTCATGAATTATATATTCATGGAATTCTTTAATTATAACTTGCTATAAATGCTTCTTGTATAGTAATAACTGAAGATATCTGAACATTACCTAATGAATTTAAGAACCAGTAGCACCAGCAGAAGTCAAAGAAATAGCTCACAAACGACAGACACCATGGCTGCAAGACATCTTGAGTCCCACTCCATCCAAGCCCTATCCTAAACTGGACCAGTATTTTTCCAGTGCTAAGTCTCTAAAACTCTTTCCCTCCATCTGGGTGTCACAACAAAGACCCATCTCTCGGACATAAGGTAAAGTTCTCAGATTTCAGGGTTTTTTAAGTCACAAATTGTTTTAGCTTTTATTCATTTTACTCTATTTCCAAGGGCAATTTCTACATAGATCCAACTTTTATTTGTGTAGTGCATTAATTTAAAATCGTAAGAGTTTTACCAGTGTATAAAATTGAGACTTATTGGTGCCTTCTGCACACCTCTCGATATTTTCTTTGATTGGGCATGAATTTTCTATTGCAGATGGAGTTGCTTGCTGTGGAATCCCCCCACTCCGATTTTGCGTGTGAGACGTGGTTCTAAACACTGCAACCTACTCTATGGTACCCATGAAGTGGATTTCCCAGGCATCTTCAGTTATTTTTTGTTATAGTTTTCTGTTCGCCAACAGGACTCTGTTTACCTGTCTAATTTAACCCCCATTCTTCTGTTTTGTGTCAATGTATACATATATGTGAGTGAACATAAGTGTTTTATCTGCAACATTCCTTATTAAGTAAGGCCTTCAGCTTATCTTTTCCCATTTATGTTTTACCTCAACCCTGCAATATCAGCCAGATCATAAGGGTAACTCCCTCGCTTAGGATTTAAACTCCCTTTCCAGATAAAAAACATATATATATATATATATATATATATATATATATATATATATATATATATATATATATATATATTATATAATATATATAAATATATATATATATATATATATATATATATATATATATATATATATATATATATATATATATTATCAAGATTTTAAGCCAGAACCAAGGAAAAGTTCAGATTTCTTATAACAAGGCTCATTCCTTATCTATATAAGTTGCCCCTTTGAACTGAAAGCCTCCATTCTCTAGGAAAAACTATCTTTGCTCCCATTGGCTGTCCTGAATTTACCCCCACAGGGAGAATCCGGATTTGGGTAGAGCTTACCTGGAGAAATCTTAAAAGAGCAGGGACCCAGCGGCTCACCCTCAGAACCTCCTCAGACATTGCCCTGCAGACACCACTTCACCCCTTATGCTCCCCCTGCCTCCTCTGGGGAAGTCCCAGATATTTTTATACGTCCATAGTGCACAGAAATATCAGCAGATAAGAAGACTACCAAGCCCAGGATTTCCAGGTACTGTGAGAGTAAATTCCAATTCAGCCAGGGAATTGTTTTAGCCTTTTGTCTGTATTTCACTTCCATTCTTCCAAGGCAACTTTCCTCCTCCTTTGTCTAGCTTCTCACTCCCCCAATCTTGGTTCAGTGCTGGGAGTACTCCCCTTGTGATACTAGTAAACATCCCCTAGTTAATTCTGTGAACTCCCAGTCATTTCCATCCCCTTTGAGTGGATTGTAAATTTTTTGATTGAAAGAAAGGAGTGTGTAACGATCGTCCACATGTTCCCTCGCCTCACTACTTATCCTAGGATACAATCTCTATGCAGACAAACACCGTGCCTGATTGTGTGGGAAATTGGGAACCTTTTGGAGTAAGCCTTACATTTCAATAACCCGTTTACGCAAAATTCTGAACTCCGTGTCTGGTTGCCCCAGCCACGTGTTTTCAGTGAATAGACAATCAACCACCTTATAAGTTCCTGGACGTATGTAAATTAATGTAAATATAGTGCATTTAAAACTAAAGTCCAGCTTTTATATAAATTTCTCCTTCCTCAGTAATATCGGTCTTCTGGCATAGCTTTTTTTTCTCTTTTCTTTGTTGTGATCTCTGGTTCCTCCATTCAAGGCCAATTTTTTTTAGTGTTAGACTACATTTTCTAGGAGTGAACGAGCAGTTCAGAACAATATATATATATATATATATATATATATATATATATATATAATATATATGTGTGTGTGTGTGTGTGTGTGTGTATGTGTGTGTGTATAACTGAATCACAGAACTATGGAACAAGATGGATGAAGGATGTATGAGAGACAAAATCCACAAAGGAAATGGAAAGGCCTTGTAGAACTCCATCGTTTCTTTTTCCTTCATGGATTTTGTGTGTGTATATATATATATATATATATATATATATATATATATATATATATATATATATAGGTGTGTGTGTGCGCGTGTGTTTCTGTGTGCGCGCGCGCACGTGAACAGCGTGAAGGGAGGTAAATTCTGTGGCAAAGTGATATGGACCTGTTTACTGAAAAACTCGTTCTGCCTTGTTGACTTAACCACTGAATTTGTACCTGGTGGTTATATGCTTGAGGTGCGTCGCAACCATTGTGGAAATAGGACACCTCATAACATAGACTTTCTGAGAACGAGCTCGTTAACCCTTCAGAAATTACCTCCGTGGTGAAAAGGCGCATGGCTAAATTTTATATATATATTATATCTAATATATATAAATATCTATAATATTATATATTAGAGAATAATGTTATATGTATATATAATAGATATGTATATATATATATATATATTATTTATTTACAGAAATTTAAACGAACGTATGTTGAAGGTTAAATACTTTTACTTTCATCTTTACATGAATAATTCACTGACTGATTAAAAAATAAAGGTAAAACTATAAGTTGACTTGGTTACAGGATGGTTCAGTGGTCTAGGTGAAGTACATTGACACGTTATAACACTGCCGATGCAAAATAAACCTAATGTAATCAGTTTGTATCCCAATTTTGATTCTTATTAGATACTCATAATACCAACAGTCGTAAAAAGGCGTAAGATCGACTGGAAAGTGATGCTGGGATACTTGACCTATACCGACAGGGCTTCTTTTTATTGAAGCATTAAATATAAATCTGGATGGGTATCGTGTCATTTCACGAAGCAAAACTGTCGTATCCAGCAAGTATAAATTTATCACTTATCCTTTATTAAATTTGCATGCTTAACCTTGTTAGTTAGTGCGAGCTACCCGTCTTAAAAATGTCAGCATTATTATAATTCACTGAGTTGTCGCTGCGACAAAGAACCCAGCAATCGAATTGTTGCAGAGCCTTCAGCATAAAATTCGATATTACTACTCACCCCCCAGAACGTCAGAACCCTCATTTATTGGGCCGTCACGATGTCACACTGCTCAATATTTATCGTTGCTTCATAACCTTAAGTGAAGAGCGGAGAATCTTTCTTCGTGAAAGGGCAGTGGGTGCTAGTGCTCGCTAGCTGAAAGGAGGGTGAAAGCTACTGCCAAGTTTCAGGTGGTTGTGACATGACTAAATTCTTCACTCTCTTAGGCCCTAAAACTTACCTAGATATTCTTTACCAATATCATTTGAATTTGATAATTGGGTAAACTTACCTTTGCCTTTATTTATGAGCATTCTAGAATTTTCTACGACAGTTTAATAAGAACGTGCGAACTTGTTCTTTCTGAATTTGAATGATAACATTACCACAAGCCTCAAAAGCTGCCATGGAAGGATTAAGTGTTAATACTTAAAAGAAAATGAAAACGTAGAGTTTATCCTCTTAGTTACTCGAGTAAGTCATTAAAATTGCGAAACGACATTTAACATTACAATACTATCCAGGCAAGGTCTAAAGAATTAGACCTTGCTATCCAGGTACGTAAAAAGAATTATTCTTAAATAAACGTCATTACTCAAAGTAATCCTTTAAACCAATATTACCTAACTATTTAAATACACAAGAACGTACAAATAAATGGTTAAAGCAAAGTTCCTGCAAAATCGTCGATACTCAGTTGAATATATGACAAAAATTTGGTACAAGTATCAGGAGTGAATGAGGAAACGGAATGGCGTTTGAAAGTTTAAACCTAGTGAGGTTGTATTAGAATGTATCAAATGGATAATGACTCAAAAAATAACTGTGGACTTCCCAATACAACTACTAAAAATACTGTACAATATATATAGTAAGTGGGCAGGAAGACTTAGAAATCATTACAGGGCCGTTTTTGTTGATCTCAACTAAAATGTGGCAAGCTATGTAGTATTTCTAGGAACCAAATGAAAACCAGACCCCTCGCTTTTTAGGAACGACATCCACCTGCAGATATTTCATTTGACTTATTCAAAACCTCTCGGGTCAACTTGTCATGTGACACAGCCGAAAGTTGATCATACCAAAACGGCCTTAAACCAGCTGTTGTTACTAGTTTTACGAAGAAAGTATCGTAATTAGTACGATTTCTTGTATTCGTAATGAAAAACCAGCACACCGAACAATTAAGAAAATCTTACGCAGAAACTGAAGTGTAAAGTTAATGATAAAAAATTAACCTGAAAATGAGAAAAAGACTAATTCCCTCATCCAACTATACCCACTATGACAGTGCAAAGGTATTAATAAACTGAATTCTTTCGAATCTCCACCCCCCCCCCCCCCCCCCCCCCACCACCAACCACACACACAGGCGACACTTCTGGAAAGGCCTCAAGGCAAGAATCTTACTCGTATGTATGTATGAGCTTAGCGAACCATTCCTCCTTCCTCCCTTCGTTCAAACATTAAAAAGACATAACTGCTGTGAGCAGGTAATAAACGTCGGTAAAATGTTCATCTTTATCTTATGCCTTTGATATTCTCGCCAACAACTCCACTTTGCTGTCTATCTACTGTTTGCTTTTATCTTTCTCTTCTTAAATCTTGATTTATAAGCACTCTCTTGGAAAACCGTTATAACTAGACTATATGTTTATTATTATTATTATTTTTTTTTGTGGGGGGGGGGGGGGGCGCCATCGCTCCGCCACTTTACTTTACTAACCGCTACTGCTCCATCTTCGTCACCTTCTCCCTGACCCAAGCGAACCGTTTATTCTTCGCGCTTTCAATCCCGAATCCTTCCTATATCCCTCCCTGAATCTTGCACTCTTCCTCAGGAGAATTCAGTTCCAGGTCTGGGTAATAATCAAGTAATAAATCTCGCCAAAGTCAACAGTGGTGTGTAGTGATGGCGCAGTGAACACATCATGCCTCATCCACCACAGTGTCAACAACAGCTGCTGCAACTGACCAACAACAGAGGTTCAAGGTGAACTTCCAACGACCTAGAGAGAGAGAGAGAGAGAGAGAGAGAGAGAACAAATTGCCTGCTATCTCCGACTATCCCCTTAACACCCGCCCACTTAGTCATGATCATAAAGCTTTCTTTCGCACTAAAATAAACAGGTAGAAATCTGTGTCACCGCAGTGATTTCACTTTGTTTCCTCGCACGCGTATGTATTTAGATCTCCCTGTTGAATTCCAATGCATTTTCAATACACATTATTCCTGAATAAATGGTCCTGTTTTCATTCTAATCCAAACTTATTGTATTTTTTGTCCGAATTTTCGACCTTTTAAATTGAGATTGTCTTAGCCAGAATACTAAGCCGCATTTTACAATAATGCTAATGCACAGAAAGAACCACTTTTCTGGAAGTCGTTTTGAGACAACGTAAACGCACATTTTAGCTTCTTAAACTGCTTAAAGACCAAGGGACGGCCACCATTGCAAACTGTCTCGACCATCTTGAGCCCCGTGGTGAGTATTAGCCAAAGACTTTTCGACTCCCATTTGCACCATTTTCTTGGTAAACTGGGGAATAAATGTGGTGTGGTTGACCAGCTCTAATACACTGCCTTCCGGCGCCGAAAAAAAAGTGGAAATTTTTACAGAGTTGTTCTGTGTGTTTAGACTCATTCAATTCGTGTTGATTATCCAATATGCGATTGGCTCAAATTGTTTTCAACATGGAAAATCCGACTCAATTAAAGAAAATCGACTGAACTATCAATATATTGCAATTGTCAATATGTTTTCATCTAGAACTATGCTAAATCTAACTATTCCATCCGTCTCAGTTTTTTTTCGCTTATCGAAGGTGGCTCCACATATAAAGAGCGGCCTGATTGTTACTGATACATTTAAAAACTCATTTTGAATCGCGGAATAATTCATTGTGCACAAATATTTAACAATTAGCTGGTTCATGCAGCTACACAGAAACCTCATCAGCAGTGCCACGAATTCCGCCACTACACGGTCTCAAAATTCCTGATCCACCTCTTCGCCTAAAAGGAGTTCCTTTCCTCTTCATCGCATCTCCACATTTCTAGCTCTTTTAATTATTTTACTATGCTGCATATAATACACAAACAATTAGTGTCCACAGCTTCATAATTTGTTTTTTACTCGGTCAACGTTCACAATTCAGTTCCAATAGCGAGAACTGGCTCAGCTATAGCTTTATACATTTTCACCTTGGTTCATACATAGTACATATATATATATATATATATATATTATATATATATATATATATATATATATATATATCCTATATATATATATATATATATATATATATATCATATATATATATATATATATATATATTTATATATATATATATATATATATTATATATATATATATATATATATATCATGCCATTTTTATGTTATTTTGCTGTATTATTGTGAATTATACTACAACAATTATAATGTCATTCATTTTAATTTGCAGGTTGATAAACAGTGATAGAACTGCTCGAAAACGTGTCCCAATAAAGTTGTACAAAATGCTGTAGCGAGTTTTGGCCTATAGTCTGTTTTTTTTCATCTGTCCATCGGCCTGTGGTGTTTTTGTATGGTAACACTGCGTCCGGGCTTTAGATAGTTACATTCAGCTTACATTCAACGATTATAATAATATCCTATTTCGAATATTAACGGTGTAATTCGCATACAGTAAATTATTAAAACACTTTTCAGTTGCAAATCTACACCCAGATATCCTTTTATTTACCTAAAACTTACACAGCGTAACTATCTAAAGCCCGGGACGCAGTGTTACCATACAAAAACACCACAGGCGGATGGAAAGATAAAAAAAACAGAGTATTTGTGTCCTTACTGATATATGAACGTATATATATATATATATATATATATATATATATATATATATATATATATATATATATTTATAAACTACGTACATACATACACACACACAGACACACACACACACACACACATATATATATATATATATATATATATATATATATATATATATATATATATATATATGCAGAAGCCAGGTACTATGTCGTACCTCTAAGTAAATGGGGATACAATCCACAATGAAGTAAATTCCTCTTGTAGTTTAAAATATATATTACTTGTATAGGATTAAAGCTTTCAACCATCAACTGTGGTCTTGTTCACTAAAGTGTGATATGTCACCTCAAGGAACTGACAAGAAAGAGCACAAGCATTTGAAAAACAACGGTTAGGAAACAAGCTAGTTCAAATTATGAATGATCAGGCGGTTGAGCCCTCGTTCTTTCCAGAATTCGTCTTGATCTTCGTGGGGGAATGTTTCTATTGTCAACTGCTTGTTCTATGGTGGTTGGGTGGTTAGTTGGAGAAATGACCTGAGTGGAGTAAACAGGAGAGGAAGCAGCATCGTTATTAGCACATATATTTCTAAAGTTTGAAATTTTCCCTTTCCTACATATCTCCTCACAAATAGCTGTATTTTCTGTAATGCCAGTATTTCCTGCAAAGGTCTCGTTTAATGAAATTAACGCCCCTTCTACTACTCGTCTCAAAGTCCGGTCGTTACATGCAAAAACAGCCTTTGTACCTTTAAAATTTATAGCGTGGTTTTTCTCCCATGTATGTTGCGCAATTGCACTGTATGAACTTCCCCTTCTGCAAGCAGCAACGTGTTCTTCCCTTCTCTTATCAATGGAACGTCCGCTTTCTCCCACGTAACATTCATTGCAATCACTACAAGGTATTACATATACTCCTACATTCTCTCTATTACCCGGGTTATTTTTAATGAGTTTCTTCTTGATTGTACTATTGTACTGAAAAACTACGTTGAAGCCGTTCTTTTTTCCTTTAAGCTGCCTAGAAAATTTATTAAGTTCTCTGTTATAAGGAAGAGCAAGAGATGCCTTAAAATCTGCCTTTTCAGTTATATCATGAGGGGCGTAAAACATCGATCTAGCTTTAGATAGAGACTGTAGTATAAAAAACTTTGGGTAACACAGTTTAGTAAAACTATCTACCAAGAAATTTATTTCGGCGTCAATGAACTGGGGATCACATATTCGGTATGCTCGAAAAAACAAATTGGTTAAAACGTTGTGCTTTACTTTCGGGTTCATGATATGAAAAGTAATGGATATAGGTGTTTGTGTGGGTGTTCTTCCTATACACGCTGAATTTAAAGTCACTACTCACTGTGTCTCTATGAACTACCATATCTAGAAAGGGAAGCCTATTTTCCATTTCCTTTTCCACTGTAAATTTAATAGAGGGCAAAAAATCATTTAGCAACTCTAAAAACCTATGAAAGGCTTCCTCGCCGTGTCTATAAACAATAAAAACATCATCTACATACCTAACCCAAATTTCAGGCTTGATGTCTTCTGGTAGTGTGTCAACGTAAACCTTTTCGAAAAATTCCATACATAAGTTAGCCAATATAGGGGAGAGAGGTGAGCCCATCGAGACCCCGGATTTTTGTTGATAGAACGAACCATTAAACTCAAAAATTGTAGATTCAACGCAAATGTTAATCAAATGACAAAATTTATCTATGTGCATAGGTGGCTTGAAAATATTATCTGAGGCTAATTTCTTCAAGTTGTCGAGCACGAAACTCAGTGGTACATTTGTGAATAAAGAAACTATCTCTAAGACTGTACATAGTACCTATAATTCTTTTCCTTTATGTCTTGTTTTTTTTTCTTTTTTTTTTTTTTTTCCTTATTTGATCGCTAAAATTCCTACTGAAATAACTGGTGCTTAAAATAATGTGAAGATTTTTTCGAATTGCCCTAATTTAATTATTTCTTTTTCCGCCTAATTTCCCCCCCCACTATCATTAATTTCCCCATTTCCTCCTTCCTCCATAATTTTCCCTTTCCCCAAAAAACATACAAACATTATCCGCCTAAACAGAAACACCTATATAATTCTTTTCCTTAATTTGATCCATAAAATCCATACTGTGCTTAATGTGAGATTTCGAAATTGTCCCTATTAATTTCCCCAAAACATCCGCTAACCATGATGACAGATCCGACTGAGGATTGTTGCAGCTAGCGACAATGGGCCTTAAAGGACACCCCTCCTTGTGAATCTTGGGAGTTCCGTAAAAATAACTAAAAGACGGCAGTTTTCTCGCTAGCTTACTCAGGACTATAGCGATTTGCAGTCTGAATTTAACAAGAAAATAAAAGCCATAGTTAGCAGTGGTGTGGAAAAAGAAACCAGAAATATAGTCCTGAGTAAGCTAGCGAGAAAACTGCCGTCTTTTAGTATTTTTACGGAACTCCCAAGATTCACAAGGAGGGGTGTCCTTTAAGGCCCATTGTCGCTAGCTGCAACAATCCTCAGTCGGATCTGTCATCATGGTTAGCGGATGTTTTGGGGAAATTAATAGGGACAATTTCGTTCGAAATCTCACATTAAGCACAGTATGGATTTTATGGATCAAATTAAGGAAAAGAATTATATAGGTACTATGTACAGTCTAGATATAGTTTCTTTATTCACAAATGTACCACTGAGTTTCGTGCTCGACAACTTGAAGAAATTAGCCTCAGATAATATTTTCAAGCCACCTATGCACATAGATAAATTTTGTCATTTGATTAACATTTGCGTTGAATCTACAATTTTTGAGTTTAATGGTTCGTTCTATCAACAAAAATCCGGGGTCTCGATGGGCTCACCTCTCTCCCCTATATTGGCTAACTTATGTATGGAATTTTTCGAAAAGGTTTACGTTGACACACTACCAGAAGACATCAAGCCTGAAATTTGGGTTAGGTATGTAGATGATGTTTTTATTGTTTATAGACACGGCGAGGAAGCCTTTCATAGGTTTTTAGAGTTGCTAAATGATTTTTTGCCCTCTATTAAATTTACAGTGGAAAAGGAAATGGAAAATAGGCTTCCCTTTCTAGATATGGTAGTTCATAGAGACACAGTGAGTAGTGACTTTAAATTCAGCGTGTATAGGAAGAACACCCACACAAACACCTATATCCATTACTTTTCATATCATGAACCGAAAGTAAAGCACAACGTTTTAACCAATTTGTTTTTTCGAGCATACCGAATATGTGATCCCCAGTTCATTGACGCCGAAATAAATTTCTTGGTAGATAGTTTTACTAAACTGTGTTACCCAAAGTTTTTTATACTACAGTCTCTATCTAAAGCTAGATCGATGTTTTACGCCCTCATGATATAACTGAAAAGGCAGATTTTAAGGCATCTCTTGCTCTTCCTTATAACAGAGAACTTAATAAATTTTCTAGGCAGCTTAAAGGAAAAAAGAACGGCTTCAACGTAGTTTTTCAGTACAATAGTACAATCAAGAAGAAACTCATTAAAAATAACCCGGGTAATAGAGAGAATGTAGGAGTATATGTAATACCTTGTAGTGATTGCAATGAATGTTACGTGGGAGAAAGCGGACGTTCCATTGATAAGAGAAGGGAAGAACACGTTGCTGCTTGCAGAAGGGGAAGTTCATACAGTGCAATTGCGCAACATACATGGGAGAAAAACCACGCTATAAATTTTAAAGGTACAAAGGCTGTTTTTGCATGTAACGACCGGACTTTGAGACGAGTAGTAGAAGGGGCGTTAATTTCATTAAACGAGACCTTTGCAGGAAATACTGGCATTACAGAAAATACAGCTATTTGTGAGGAGATATGTAGGAAAGGGAAAATTTCAAACTTTAGAAATATATGTGCTAATAACGATGCTGCTTCCTCTCCTGTTTACTCCACTCAGGTCATTTCTCCAACTAACCACCCAACCACCATAGAACAAGCAGTTGACAATAGAAACATTCCCCCACGAAGATCAAGACGAATTCTGGAAAGAACGAGGGCTCAACCGCCTGATCATTCATAATTTGAACTAGCTTGTTTCCTAACCGTTGCTTTTTCAAATGCTTGTGCTCTTTCTTGTCAGTTCCTTGAGGTGACATATCACACTTTAGTGAACAAGACCACAGTTGATGGTCGAAAGCTTTAATCCTATATAAGTAATATATATTTTAAACTACAAGAGGAATTTACTTCATTGTGGATTGTATCCCCATATATATATATATATATATATATATATATATATATATATATATATATATATATATATATATAGTTATATATATATATATATATATATATATATATTATATATCTATATATATATATATATATATCTATATATATATATATATATGCCGTCAATACTGATTGGCTAGATATATATAAGTATTATATTCAAGAAGCACCGAATTGCTTAGCCGGTTTTCGGAGACAACTTGAGACGATTTTCATGAAATTATTATCAAGTCTATTCTTCCTTTACACGTAGATAGGCACTTACTGGAACGCGCAAATAAATAAATAAATGTTGTGAGTTATTAACACTGTGTTAGTGGGATCGATGTGTGTCGTCACTGCTCCTGAAGCTACGTCGAAACGTTTTCTTCAGCAATAATGACTGCCTCCAGTGTTTATGAAAATACGACGAAAATGAACCTACCAGGCCTAATCCTCTTATTTCTTTTTTGAATACTCTCGTCCCGATCTATGCGTTCTGAAGTGTTACTACAAAAGTTCCTATTTCCAAACGAAGTAACCGCTTCCTGTGTTACTTCTAAAGCACTCCTGGATATCCGATAAATTTCAACTATATTTTGTTAGATTTGAAATAAAATATCCAGTCATCCTTGTAAAATTTTCCGAAAATCAGTGCACACGCTAATCGTGATTAGCTCTACTGTCCATGGGTCCGTAACTTTACCTTTATCTTTGGAAAAAAACATAATACCATTATGATCTTTTAGCAAAATACTCTGAAGCTTACTTAGTATCCAGGAACGCCAGACTCACTTACTAAGAGGTTAATGAACCTGCATTCGCCATAAGAACTTAAAAAAAAAAACCATAATTATTTCTTGTCAGCTCGTCATCATAACAATAAGATAAAATTAAATTAGTTTGGCATTCACACTAGAGATCAGTTAGCATATGGTGGCCTAGCTCGCAAGCTCACACATCCATCCACCCACTCAACCAGCCACGCACACATACACAAATGCACGCATATATATACACATACCAAGATATATGTACAGGTGTATATATATGCATAATCATATATATATACATACGTATGCACATGCACACGCGCGCGCACACATACTATATATATATATATATATATATATATATATATTATATATATATATGTATATATATATATATATATATACGTTATATATATATGTTATATATATATATATATGATATATATATACGTATATATACGTAGGTATATATATATATAATATATATATATATATTTATATTATATATTTATATCATATCTGTGTGTGTATGTATGTATGTATGTATGTATATTATGCGTGTGTGCTTAAATGTATATACATTGACTATCGCAACGGTGAACATTGCGAGCTACTGAACGAAACGCAACCAACCCTAGTTTGCAGTTGGCCCCCATTATTCCTATTGGCCTTGACCTCGATGCACAATACGTCACTCACTGTGGGGTGGAAAACGCAACCTACCTGGAATGTATTCTAGAACTAAGCTTGATTAATATTACTTGTGAACACGTTGACAAGAAAATAAAATTAAGAGAAAAACCACGTTCAATCTAAAAATCGTCGATTTAAATCGCATTTCCTTCTGTGTGTGTGTGTGAGAGAGAGAGAGAGAGAGAGAGAGAGAGAGAGAGAGAGAGAGTTAATTTACCTTGAAATATCTTGGTAATGTTTTATAAAAGCCACATTTTAGCCACTGCCAATGACGTTTCATTTCAATCCGAATATGAAACTGGCGAAGAGAGGACGCAGTTAAAAGAAGAGGTAAAAATAGCAACAGATATGTGAAGTGAATTTTGTCGTACGGCTTCCTACGCAGTCCTTCACAGGAGAGATCATTTACATTCTAACAAATGCCTCAATCACTATTCAGAGAGACTCGCGAGTGTGTCCTTCCAACCCATGTTTCTAAACCTCAACTGAGGATCCATTCATTAAAACTTGATGGACTTAGTAAACTGTGGCTTCGCCGATGAGAAAAGTTGACGGCATTGCAGCCGAAATGAGAAATTATGTATGAGAGAGAGAGAGAGAGAGAGAGAGAGAGAGAGAGAATTTTACCCAGAAACCGACTAACAAAGGGTACGATAACAAATCAAACGGCCAACGCGCAATCGATTATAAACAGCTCGCCATTCATTCTATTCTTAACGGTCGATTCATCAAGGATAATGGGCCTCTGGAACCCTTCATAATAACAGCAATAAAAAGGCTAAACTTGAATATGTAAAATGCTGCCGTACTTTACAATTTAAAACACTCCCATACAACAGGTCAGAAGCATGACTAAAATAATACAATCAAAATTCTCATTTTTATAAAAGGAAAGTCAGACTGAACGAAGAAGAAGAAGACGAAAACGAAACTTTCCCAGCCTATCAATAAGATGGGGATGTGAGGGAGGTTGATGCGGTGGAGGGGGAGGGGCGGAGGGGGCCCTTAGGGGAGGGCAGTGAGACAGGAGACGGGGTTGGGGGAAATGAGCTTTAAGGTCCCCCTTCCAATCGACAGATTATCTCTTCCACCCTCCCTTTATCCCCCTCACCGTATCTCCTCTTTCATACCTTCGTTTCCCCCTCCCTCTCGTAATCGCCCCCTCCCCTTCCCATCCTTCCCGACTCGTCCCCTCTCCTTCCCATCCCTCCCGACCCGTCCCCTCCCCTTCCTTCCCATTGCCCCACATGTCTGTGTGTGTCTCGTGTCTCCCTCTTTTCCCCTCGGGCTGTCTTGTGTCAACAATGAGCCACAACTGCTTAGTGTCCACATAATCTTATTTTGCCCAAGGGGGATTTTCGCGCAGTTTTTCCTAATAACAAGAAAATATATTCAAAAGGGAAGGTTGCCTGCGCCCTCAAAGGCTCCGGCAGTTATGAAGACAGTAAGGAGGTCGGCGAGATGAAAAAGGACAGAGGACAACAATAACAACCTCCTTCTGTGAAAGACAAATCTGAACTCATTTATTGACTATAAAGATTCGGCACTCAACGTGTAGCAATCCTTACCTACCATTAAAAGTGCTTGCATGCAATTTGAATGCAGAGACAAACTGAATTACTGCTCGACACCTCACAAAGGATGACGTAATACGTAAATTTGCTACAAAGGTAAGACATAAAAGCTACTTACTCAAGCCAGCTGTTTTTGTGAGAGGAAACCTTACCTGTCAAAGAAGTAAAATAGTACCGTTAATTCAGGAAAAATATATATCTTTTCTTTTTTGAGGCATACAAACATTCTAATCATACAATTACCGATGTCAGGAAAAACTTTGTTGAAACTCATGCTTATGGTAACTATTAGTTTCTTAACATCATCCTTTATGTTTTCTTGATAGTAATTTTTACTGCTAAAACTTAGGTAAACTGGCAATAATAAGAACAAAAAATAAATTTAGGAGAGACTATGCACTTGAGTTACATTTAATTAACTTATTTCATTATCACAATTCTTAAGTGTTCATAGCAATTTACAATCAGTAAAAGACAGCATTAGTTTTTAATTAGCCTCTACAATTATGACCAGCTGAAAAACAAATGTACTTGCACATTCTTGCAGGCATGGGACGCCATATTATGCTCAACAGCCATAAGAACACCCACAGATAATAATAATAATAATAATAATAATAATAATAATAATAATAATAATGTTATTGTTAAGAAAATCCCAATATCGCGAAGAACAATCTGTCATAAAAATCCACAATTATATATTAGAGTATATTACTATGTGTAATTAACATAGACTTTCGAATACCGTTCATCATTGTTGACGTTAACACTGATGAGGAAAACCGTTCAGGTGTTCGAAAGTCTATGTTTGTTTTGCATAGCAATATACTCTAATATAACTACAGTTGCGGATTTTTATGACACAGTAATGTTATTATTATTATTATTATTATTATTATTATTATTATTATTATTATATTAACCGATATCCTTAATTTTGATTCACGTACATATACAAATGCATTATGTAGCTACTAACTGCTATACCAAAAGAGTACATTAAACAATAATAACAATATTATTATTATTATTTGTTGAGGTAAAGACCTCTGTATACAACTCAATGATAGCAGCGGATTTAGAAAAGGTTAATGATACCAGTCATCACAATTACAGAGATCCCCGTTGAGGAATTCCAAGCCCTGCACATCACTTAACCTCCCACACATTGACCTAAGTGACGTTTTTGTCGTCACCATCTTTTTTTTTTTTTTTCCTTTTTTTTTACATTCATCACAAAACAAATGAAACTTAACCAACGCAAGAATCCTGGTTAGGTTTACTCTAAAGAGGACCCGTAACACTCAACTGCTTCCCACATTTACTCTGTGAAAATCGTTCATTCTCTAAGGATAACACGGCCCCGTAACGAGCTCTTCCTCTCTACTGTCGTGCTATGGAATTCTCCTAATGTCTCTGCTTTTAACTTGTATACTTCCTCCCTTTGACAGTCCGGACTGTAACTTCGCTGTTAAGCGCCACCCTTCTTCATTTCCTTTTTTGGATTTTTCATATCAGTCCTAGGCTAGAGGAGGAGGACATTAGACTACCTGTCACCCTGAGCTTTGCTCGGAAAAAAAGAAAAAAGAGGGAGAGAGAAACTAAAGCAAAGGTTAAATAGCTTTTGGGGGGCGGGGGGGGGGGGGGTTGCGGGTTGGGGGTGCGGAGGGGAGCCAGATTGGAGGAGGGAAGAGAGGTTTGCAGGGGCGCTTAAAAAAAGGCTGACGTCATAAAAGCACACAACAGGCTGTAGCTCTTAAGTGGATGATGGCGATGACAAGAAATCAATCAAAGGCTCTCTTAAGTGATGGGGCACTTAATGGATGAATCACTTAGCACGAGGATGGCAGCTTCGGCGCACTCGGAAACAGTTTTAGGAAAAGCAAAGGAAAAACTTTCAGGAAAAAGAAAAGAAAAAGACCACCAAAGAAAGTGGGATTTTTTTTTACAGAAGGAAATCAACACAGTTCCCTATTGTGGGAAAATACTGATATGGGTCAAAAGAAATTTCATGAACAATATTTAATGTTATATAATATACATGACCGAATTAACCAATCTTTCCATTACCGTGAGACGTTAAAAGATAATAGGAAAGTTATCAGTGTAAGCACTAAAAATATACAATTGTTTAACGTCGAAGAAATGAGAGTTGCAGGTAACTAATCACACGATATATATATATATATATATATATATATATAACTAATCTATCACACGATATATATATATATATATATATATATATATATATATATATATATATATATGCTGTCGTATAACATATAACAGTTATATTAAGTTATATAAATTGTCATCAAATATCAGATATTATTCGTGAAGGTTCCGTTGACCTACATTTTTGTTTTTTCTCATTATAGAACTGTACACATTCCCTTTTTCTATAGAATACCATAATTTCCCACTTTCTTTGTTGGTTTATATATATATATATATATATATATATATATATATTATATATATATATATATATATATATATATATATATAGGCAAATTGCACGAAGGAAAGAGAAATGATGGAGTTCTGCAAGGCCTTTCTGTAGAAATATAGAAATAAGTTTAAACACCTCATATTAATGACGAATGGTGATTACAAATGAAAAAATATGTACCTGGAAATATGTACAACTGAAGAATTAGTAGACCTACCAAAATAGGGTTAAGAGGTTTTACAAAAGATTGGGTCCAACAGCTCGGAATCAGGGACGAGACAATTAAATGATTATGTAAGAAAGTTGAGTGACCAATAAAAAAATCTTTTATGAGAGTACAACCCGATAAATCTCCATTTGGTAAACAATCACAATTTTTGGAAAATGAACAATTTTACAAAATATATCAGAGATACGAATACGTAGAAAATATATAAAAGGTAACTATTAGTTCAGTGATTTTATCTTTTAGGTTATTCTTGAACATTTTACTAATACAGGGGTTCAAATAATCCTGTGAAAGTTTTCGCTTAAATGAATGAATAAAGCATTGGTTGCTTGTCCAGTTTTCACAGAAAATTTATGCTGTCTAATTCGTATTTGCAGAACTCCTTCGTTTCTCTTTTCTTCAAGGAATTTGTTTAATCTATATATTCACATTGTTCCATAATTTCATGATTCAGTTTTATATATATATATATATATATATATATATATATATATATATATATATATATCTATATATATATCTATATATATACATATATATATATATATATATATATATATATATATATATATATATATATATATATATCTATCTATCTATCTACATATATATATAATATATATATATATATATATATATATATATATATATATATATATATATATATATATATATATATATATATATATATATATATATATATATATATACATATATATATATATATATATATATATATATATATATATGTATATATTATATAAATATATACTATATATATAATAATATTATATATATATATATAGTATATATAGAATATATATGGGTGTAATGGTAATCGCTTCATTGCAAAGAATTACATGTTAAAGGAAAGGAAAGGGCATCTTCGAGAAGTTCTGCAGCACGGATGCTTTCGCACGTGTGTTGGAAGCGCCCGTTCTCATGATGGTTCTAGAATCGGCGGGAGTTTTGTGGAACTTGACAGGCGCCGACGTGACGTGAGAAAACGCCGCGATTTCTGATGCAATACCTCGTCTAGATTCTTCTAAGAAGTTCCGGTAATCTCGGACGAAGTTGGAGAAGAAAGATCATCAGTTAGTCACAGAGTAAGAGATCATCAGTAAGAACCACAGATCAGATTATCAGTGAGAGCTCAGCAGCAGAGATCAGAGATGATCAGAGAGTGATAAGAGAAGAAGGAACCTACGAAGGATCAGAGAGGAAGTCACTCGAGAGAGTTTGGTCGAATTCTGGTCAAGTCGTTGTCAGGAGTGGACGACCGAGGCATTTCGACGTAGAGCAAGACTTCAGAGAAGAAACGTTCTGCAAGAGGTTTAGAGAAGTTCCTGCCCTTCGAGTATCAAGAATAGACATTATTTTCTGCAATACGGAGTCAAGAAGACGTCTGCAATCACAGTTCTCCTTTTGTGAAGCCATCGCTTCGAGTTGCAAGACTGGCCAGCAAGTATTTGAATTACCTCACTTCTTCCCCAGTTCACACATTGTAAGATTTTGCCTTTTTTTTATGTAAATAGGAGATACCATTCTCCATTTATCTTTGTAAATAAGCTTGTAAATAAACCTTTGTTGCGTTAGAGTTTCTTTCTATATTCGTATCCCTAGTTTCAACTGTTGGTGTTGGATTCTTTTTGTTTATCGTTATAACGAACTTGCAGCGGACCACTCTCTCGGTTCGTAACAACGGGTATACGATTTTAGTTTTTGAATGTAGTTTGAATATAATCTTCATATTATTTATCATTCGTCATTTTCCAACCCTCCTCTCTCTCTCTCTCTCTCTCTCTCTCTCTCGTCTCTCTCTCATCTCTCTCTCTCTCTCTCCTCCCTATATTATATATATATATATATATCTATATACAGGTATATATATATATATATATATATATACATACATATATATATATATATATATATATATATACACATATATATTATATATGTATAATATATATATCCACTGCGGTCCCAAGGCCAGCATACATTGGGATAAGGAGCTGTGTAACCTTGTAGAGGTGCAGTGGCTTAAACCTACCATAAGACTGCTTGGGGGTTATGTTGGAACCTCTGTGACCTTTTAGGAAGCAATAGGCTTATGGATGGTACAAATTAACAGCTCTGAGGGCTCACGACAGGCCTAGCAAGCCGGTGAGCTGCTATAAATTGCTCATGAACCGCACGACTTACTTCAGGACAGACCCATTGATCAAAGGATGCCCGGGCACATCCTGACTCGGAATGTTATTGGACATGGACAGGGAAATAAATCTTTGAGATTAGGAACAATTAATCTAAGTACTTTGAGAGGTAAGGAGGAGGAGGTAATCATGATGATGGAGGAAAGAAAAATAGACATTTTGGGTCTGTGTGAAACCCGTTTACCAGGAGAAGGAACAAAATTATTGCATAACAATTACCAATTATTTTACAAAGGTGGAAGAACCACACGACACGGAGTAGGTTTTATTGTGAGTGAAGAGCTAGCTGGAAAAAATTAGTCATCTAGAATTCAAATGTGATAGGATTATTAGCATTTCCTTAAAGTTAGGAACATTTCAAGCCAGCATAATTCAGGTGTATGCACCACAGCAGGGCCGCCCTCAAGAAGAAAAGGAAGAATTCTACAGACATCTACAAGAAGTAAAAGATTCTGTCCCATATGTAGAGAATACATTAATAATTGGAGATATGAATGGACATATTGGGCAAGACAGGACAGGCATAGAGAGCATATTAGGAGCATTTAGCATTGGAGACAGAAATAGAGAAGGAGAAAACATAATTGATTTTTGCATACTAAACCAGATGTCCATTATGAACTCTTTCTATAATCATAGAGACAGCCACAAGTGGACGTGGTACCGATGGAACTCGGCTTTAGGAGCATATACTGAAAAATCAATGATTGATATGGCAATAACAAATAACAAAAATATGGTCAGAGATGTAAAAAGCATCCCCTCTGTGTCATTCGATTCAGATCACAGGCTTCTCTTAATTAAATTAAAGATGACAAAACCCAAGCCAATTAAAAAAGCCAAGTGAGAGAAAGATTTATTTTAGAGAATATGAGAGAAGAGGAGTGCTTAGTTAGATATCAAAACGAAATAAGTAGAGCTAAACAAATGCAACAGGAGAGCAATGACCCAAATGAAAAATGGAGACACTTTAGAATGGCTGTAGTGGGTGCTGCTAATAATACAGTGCAAAAGAAAAGAGTTCGAGGTAGAAGGAAAAAACAAACTGCTTGGTGGACCCCCACACTAAAGGCCGCTGTTGCAAACAAAATGAAACTCTTCAGAAAATGGATGAAAACTTTGAATTTGGAAGATCACAATAACTATAAAGAAGCGTCGAGAGAAACGGAAAGAATAAAAGCTCAAACAAAAAGAGAAACATGGGAAAGAATAGGAGAAGATCTGGGAAATGATCTCCAAGGTACCAGAAAACTCATATATAGCACTGCCAAAAACTATAGAAAGGGAAGCCAACCACCCACTTATGTAATCAAAGACCCTATGGATGGGACAATTTTAACCGAACCCCGAGAAATTGAATTAGGATGGAAACATCACTTTGAAACACTACTAAACAATGGAAACAATGACCTTGAAGAGCATGTAGAATTTGATGTGGTTGGGGATGCAGAACCTGACATAACAACACTGGAGTTAAAAAATGCTCTCAAGAGGATGAGAAATGGTAAGGCCCCTGGAGTGGATACAATACCTGCAGAGCTCCTTAAAAACGATGGGGAGGATGGAGTCATCTGGCTACTAGAGCTAATCGACATACTCTGGAATGGGCAAATGCCACCTGAAGACTGGAGAAGAGATCTAATATGCCCAATCTATAAGAAAGGTGACAAGACAAATTGCAG
>NC_061108.1:52103481-52143481 GCF_015104395.2 Macrobrachium nipponense | reverse complement strand
ACTTCATACCCTTTCAATTTTCACATCTAGTTCTATCATTTATTTTAACTACTACACTCCGCTGATTTAACATAATGAAATAAGTCTCACCTAAGACTAAATTTGATTACCAAATCTCTCTCTCTCTCTCTCTCTCTCTCTCTCTCTCTCTCTCTCTCTCTCTCTCTCTCTCTCTCTTTGTAGCTAGCTAGTTAGCTAATCCAGTTCCTAACAGTGTTTAAAAGAAGGCAACCATTACTATAATCACGTGACATCGGTATATTCTTGCATCAGTTTCGTGAAAGACACTCTATAAAAGCAACCGCGAGCTGAATTCAGCATGGTCCACAAGGCTACTGGTCTTGTTCTAATTACGTCTTCATTGTTTTCCTCGACTCTGAGTGCTACTTATAGGGAAGAGAAAGATGACAGTAAGAGAATAATGGGGATCGATGCAGGATCAGAAACGAGGAAAAATGGGAAGACGTAAAACGCATCCCAAAACTGGGATTTCGCGAAGGTAAATTGAGAATAAACGTAATACATCAGGAATTGGAAGAACGATCAAAAGATAAAACGCGCCAGATACAAGAAGATAAATTCGAAGAAAAACTGAAAATCAAAGAGTGACGAAGAAATGATGAAGACAAAGAAGTGTGATGAACGGTAGATACCGAGGTGCGAACAGGTAATAGCTCCTCCCTTAACAACATTAAGCGCGAGGCCAGCCAGGTAAGGCCCCTCCCATTTGCTCACTTACTCCCGACATAAAAGGGAGCTAATAAAGATGGAGATTTAATTTCTCATCCGGCGTTCTTGATTAGCATGAGAAGGGAGACGATGGCCCTCTTGGGGAGAGAGAGAGAGAGAGAGAGAGAGAGAGAGAGAGAGAGAGAGAGAGAGAGAGAGAGAGGGGGGGGGGGTGGGGGGAGGGGAAAGGGAGAAATAAGTTACAAAGAAAAAAAAAATATTGCATGGATATCGATTTGGTCATACACGTTAGATATACTTGATACTGAAGCCTTGAATCCGAAATGGGAATTATATGAAGAATCTCCCCCTTGCCGGGTGGGATTTAAACCCTTACACTCGCTGGAAAGAACAAGGTTATTGCTAATCCACAACACTGAAAAGAAAAGTACGTTTGACAAACTTACCATGAAAAAGTTGCACCTGAAAAAAAAATACAAACACTAAGTTTTCGTATCGAGTCAGTATTACTTTCACTTCATTGTTACATAGTGTAAATCGGGTAATCACATTTTCAACAGTTGCCAGAATTTCATCAACTTCGTGCAATCACAAATGGACGCCAAAAACCGATTTTGTTAGTACAATCGTCTTTATACCATAACTGGCAAGATTTCACAAATGAAGCATTTCTTATTCTAAAAAAAATTTTCTGTAAGTGCAATTACCAAGATAAGCAAGGTCAACAATGGGATTTAAATCCAAAGAAAGCGATTTTTTAGCCCATAGAAGCTAAAAACTAGAATTGTTGGATTTCTGACCAAGCACTGACTAAGAATGGGAAATAAGCTTTATCATTACTATAACAAAAAGTTTAGCAAACTGTTGTCACGTTCTCCAGAAACAAGTAATTTTGCTAAGACAACGACCTCTTATTTCTAGGGTTACTTCACGCTTTTCAGGCCTATTTAACACTGCAAGTTTTAATAGAAATGGGAAAACAAATCCTTAGCTCTCACTCGTCTACCAGAAGTGGATACAAATTTAACTAGAGACGGCAGAACTTCTTCTATTATTTTCCATTCGGATTCAAAGTGTGCCACTAGCGGTAAATGCGTCCGAACACAACGAGGAATCCTAAAAGTTAAGAGGTCATTGTGGCTATCACAAGACTTACTTATGGTAAATGCGACAAGAGGATTCAAAGAACGAAGACAAAGAAAGAAGCACCTCAAATATAAGTGTTAAATATAAAAAAAAGGAAAGATGGGAAACTTCAGTACTTGAGGTGAAAACAAACTTAGGACCTCAAAACTAAATACCTTATTCTTAAAACTAGATGACAGAGGAAGCAAAGATCCCTGTGATTTGTCAAAAAAAATTTAAAGTTTGCAGAACGCCTGCAACTTTTGACAAACGAGATAGAAAGAATCACATTTCAAACAAGATGAACCCAAAAGTAGAAAGGAGAGAGTGATAGAGAAAGAAGTGCTGATAGTCGAATGGGTGTTGCAATTGAAATCCCTTAATTCCATAAAGCACAGAACAAAAAACTTTGGGGTGAGTGGCGCAGTGTGTATAAGGGAAAGGATTAATATGTTGTTAGTGAGCAGTCTATGTTGTTATAGAAACTGCTAATGTTGTGGAGGTTTTCTTTGATTTGGCAGTTAAAGGCGGACCATAGAAGCAACTGCTATTTTTCTCTGAAAACTTTGCTACTTTATACATATATATATATATATATATATATATATATATATATATATATATATATATAATACACACACACACACACACACACATATATATATATATAATATATATATATATATATATATATATGTGTGTGTGTGTGTGTGTGTGTGTATGTGTGTGTTAAAACAGAATTCCATCCAATAAAAGGAGCCCATAAAACGCCAAAAGGTAGAAGGTTGATGCTATATTTCTGAGAACAACTGTCTCTTTCTACTGGCACGTATATAAATGAAGAAAAAATTATAAAAAAGCGTTATTTATACCAAGAGTTCCAAAGGTCAGCTATCAACTGGAGTGACATAAAGGCTAACCTCTGGAACTCTTGGTATAAATACCGCTTTTCTGTAATTCTTAGTTTATTCATATACGTGTCTGTAGAGAGAGACAGTTCTCTGAAATATAGCATTAACTTTATGCCTTTTGGCGCTTTTATTATTTCCTTTTATTACATATATACATACATGTACATACACACACACACTATATATATATATATATATCTATATATTATATATATATATTATATATATATATTATAATATATATAAGACCAATGTCATAGGCGATCTATTGAATTTTACTATATGGATGAGCCAAATGCGTGGTGCATTTTCTAAGCGCCCCTTCTGAATAGAACATAACCACCGACTGACATGAGAGAGAGAGAGAGAGAGAGAGAGAGAGAGAGAGAGAGAGAGAGAGAAAGGAGATTTTATCTTCACCTTGGCCTAATGTTCCATGTAACTTCATTACAATCCTGATCAGAAAGGCCTAAAGATAAAACAGGTGCGGCACCACTCACGTACACAGATACACACACACACACACACACTTGTACACACACAGCTCGTCCACACCTTGGCCTAATGTTACAAGTAACTTCATTACAAGAAGGTCAATTCAAGACAGGTACTACACGAGAGAGAGAGAGAGAGAGAGAGAGAGAGAGAGAGAGAGAGAGAGAGTCAACAGGGCAAGTTAAATATCCATATGTTAGGAAAATAAACTTTTCTTAAAATCATTTGTCTCAAAATCATGTTTCTCATATTTTGTGCGACACCATTTCTTTTATATAAAAAAAAAGGGGGAAATTCCATCTAAAACAAAACAATAAATACTTCAGGCAATAAGAGAGTTGAAGCACGGCTGTCACGTTGGCATATAAATATTACATTGCTATATGTTAAAGATATTGTGAGCATACTGGCGCATAAGAGCATCTTAACCTTATCGCTAGTCCAAGCTGCAGAAATTTGGAGAAATGGTGATAAGTGAGACCATTTAACCCTAAACACAACAAACATGATGACCAGGCAACGACTTATCAGACGAAACGTGACAGAAGGCGACAACAAAATATTTGTAGAGGCCTTACAGGGATTAAGTCTCTAATATCCTTTTTTTATTACCAGCTATAAAGTCGCCGAATTCCCTTAGGCATACAGTTTTCAAACTGATGAAAGGCTGATGATGGGACCTACCTCAAAAGCCAGAGGCTTGACTATGAGGTAATACTCATTACAATGTTGTATATTCATGTGGTGTAAGAACTGGCCAATACAAAAGTAAATTTTGGTTTAATGTAGTTTTTGTACGTAACAAATCAATGGTCAACGCGATCCAAATCACTTAGCTTTTACAGACTTTTACACAATGAAAGTCCAAAGGCCTGACATTCGTCTTATCTAGAGTATTCAAAATGGAAATTTATCAAAATCAAGACAGCAATGCACCAAAGTACTGTTCATGCATAGTTGAACTTTCTAAATCCACTTTACCGAGACAAATATGGTCTTACATAAAAGATTTTTTTTTCTACCTCCAGACCCTTAAAGCGATGTCAGAAGGAAGAGAGGAAGTATTCAGAATTGAATTTAAAAGCGAAAACTACGAGCACCTATAAGTTTGTCGAGGTTCTAAACGCTCAAGATAGATATCACCTTACAGCTTGCAAAATCCACAATAAGTGTGCAGTCGCACCAATCTAACTTTTCGTAGATCATTTTTCCCCTCATAAGATTATGTGAAAATCAAGGTTAATATATTTGAAATAAACTAGGGCATACACTACTCTGTTCGAGTATGCAATACTCAAATGGTAAGTGATACAATAAGCACAGTATGTGAGGAACTTCAAGCATACAACCAGGAATATAAAACTGATTAATTGAATATCGTGACGCATTCTAATTCGCCTAAAACAGGGCACGTATAACTGAATCTCGGAAGAAGATAAAAATTCACATCCAAGAAATGAGCCGAAGTTTCTTCGGCGCAATTGAGTTTTCTGTACAGCGTATAATGCTGTATGAACCTCAGCCACTACCTATGAAACTCTCAGCAGCAGCCCATAAAACTTTTCGCCACAACCCGGTGGTGGCCTGTGTTCTTGGCACAATTAGTGATGTCAGACGCACGATCACGGTTAATCTTGACCTTAAATAAAATAAAAACTACTGAGGCTAGAGGGCTGCCATTTGGTATGTTTGATGATTGGAGGATGGATGATCATCATGCCAATTTGCAGCCCTCTAGCCTCAGTAGTTTATAGGATCTCAGGTCGGACAGTCAGACTGACAGACAAAAAGCCATCCCATAAGTTTTCTTGTACCGAAAACTACAAATGAAACTGTTTATAGAATGAACAGATTCTAAAATTATGACAAAGAATAACGCATAGCACCTTGGTTTCACTTACTTACTTGACTTTTTCTATACCGATTACATTCCACCTTTTTTGCTCATGAGATTTAGCAACCACGGATTTATAATTAGGTTATAGGAACTATGAAAATTAAGTAACATGATCCACACTGGCAACCACCTATATTTCTGAATTAAACCACATTTTTCGTGTACATAATAAAGCATCAACAAATAGCCTTTGAAGTGTGTAGTTGGAAAAATTGAACTCCTATTTGTCTGAGTTTGCAACCTAGGATCTGACGGTCAACTTAGACGAAAGCAGTACTAATGTGGAGTTGAATGATATGAACTTCGGGAACAACTTACTTGAATATACGCATCCAGGGCCTTGCAACCTAACTGTAAAGTATGGAACAAGTTATTATACTTAGCATAAACAAATAGACGTATTCCCAGCAGACATTCAAAAACTAAAATAATATTGGATCAACAGACATAGGGTAGTAAAAACACTGCATGATTTCCATTCCAGCATTCGGCAAATAGAAAAACCTTACCGATTTTCCAGGATTCTATGAAAAATATTTGGCAACTCTGAATCTAAGTATACATCTTCACCGGAAATATTGGCAATAAAGCCATTAAGGACTACGACACCAGAAGCAACGAGGTGAAGTAAAAGATTTATAAGCTAACAGACCTGAACAGCTAAACAAATTCGTTTGGCATCAGGATAAGAGGAATAGCGAATGACAGACTACGTATATGATTTAAGCAAAGGAACCACTGTTGAATCGAAACAGAAAGTATATACGTATATGAGGGTAGCCCACCATAACACTGTGAAGACTCCTTTTATAGTAGCATCGCATTTATTCTGAGCCAGAGCAAATATTCAATAAGCCCCAATTCCTAGTAGGTAAAATTATTCCATGTCAAATCAGATTACTCCTTTTCCACGGATGATAAGATATCTGTTCTTTTAATTAGGACATCTAATCTACCATCAAACCAGACTTTGTCTTCAGAAGAATAGTTCTACAACAGAGAAGGAAATAACGAAAATATGGTTTACGTACATGGAGACATATATATATATATATATATATATATATATATATATATTATATATATATATATATATATATATATATAGATATATGATTATATATATATATATATATATATATATATATATATACATATATATATATATATATATATATATATATATATATATATATATATATATATATATATATATATATATATATATATGTATATATATATATATATATATACATATATATATATATATATATATATATATATATATGTTATATGTGTGTGTGTGTGTGTGTTGTGTGTGTGTGTGTGTATAGGCAGTCTATCATAGGAATAACAACGCAATGTGAAATATTTACGGAGTACATGGCTACTAGGGAAGTGAAAAAACAGAGTGCAAAGGTTTTGTGTGAAAACGTCTAAAAGGCAAAAGATTTTGCATTCTGCTTTTCACTTTCATCATGACCATATATATGTAGTGGGGCTGTGTTACTGCAAGTCTAAGGTAGCGAATCGGCCTGAGGGGGGGCAACCTGAATTGTTTTCAGTGAGATGTACCTTATATGATTAATTAGCTTGATACGCACAAGAATTGTTAGCTATCTTGTATTTCTTAAAGTTATGTTATGTGGGGCAATAAACTGTCGTGTCCTTACATGTATTTATTATTGATAGGGAAACTTAATTTCTCTTACACCTTTTGTTTTAGGGCGCTTGGACCGAGACAAACTATTCTGAAGGCGCTTTGTCTTTTTTGCAAGTCTACTAGGCACTAGGGGATTTTGTCTGAGTTCAATATTGTCACTTCACACTGTCTATATTCACATCCACGCCACGTTTCGAACTTCTTCCCTCATTAGCCCAAGAAATTCGTCATATATACAAGGTACAAGGAGATAGTGATACAACCGTATCACTCAACTAGTAATGGCTTACAAGAAAGGAATAACAAGGAAGTTTTAGACACAGCAGGACAGGAACCTGATTGAGACGTCGATTTACCTTTGGCCCAATTGTCATTAAACGCCAAGTACCATGCAAGTACTCAAGCAACTCCCATAAGGCTTTGATGGGATATGAGCCCAGATACCTGATGCATGGCTGAATCGGCCAATAGAGCCTAATTACTCTGAAGACAATATGTAGATAAGAATCAGAAACCTTAAAGTAATTCACAAGCAATTACACAAGAATTTGGATGAAACACAGAAGAATATGATGGATACCCATCAAGTAAGATTAAAGCTAGTAGATTACAAGGTAGGGGACGAAGTATATATGAAGAAGGAAGTAAGAAGTGTATAAGTTAGCCACTAAATTCACAGGACCACACAAGGTCGAAAATGTAGAAGAGACAAGGTAAAAGTGAAGAAAATTAATGATCAAATACCCTTCTCATATGATGAATCATTTGAAGAAGAAGGCCTTCGGGCAGATAAAGAAAAGGTCAAGAGAACCAAGGAGGTTGAAAACCTGAAGTGACTGCAGAGTCAGAAGATTTTTCGGATGGAAGGCCTAGGTATAGAAGAATCCCTTTTTAGTGAAGGTCAAGCACAAAACCCAGTACCAGGGTAAAGTCGAAAGAATTAAAAGAAGTTGAAGAACTCCATGTGACTGAAGAAGCTAGAGGAAGTCCCAGAAGAAAGACAGTACAACCTAAGAATTAGGAGATTCACTTTTTAGTGAAATAAAGACAAACCCACTGATTCATCCTATTATTCCCATGATTTATTTTGATTTATTTTTTATTGCTAAGTTTACCTTAACCGGTCTACTTAGGAATTATTTTTTTTTATTTGTTGCATTTCTTGCTTTAATAAGTTGGTTTTGTAGCAAAATTTCGGGGTTATATGCGGTAACTTCGAACTTACTGTTTCTTTGAGTTGAAGGAGAATATATAAGTGATAAGGATATGTTAGTAATAGTTCATTGCATAGTATAAGAATTTCAAGAAGTTTATTAAGTTTAATAGTTCCATAAGAACGTTTTTAGAAATAAAAGAATAAAGAGGAAAGGGTTAAGATAGATATTTAGTGACTTTAAGATAAGGGAATACATTTCAGAAATAATTCAGATTTGGTTGGGGTAACTAACACACTTAATTTGTTCAGTCACTAAGATGTTGATTAATGGAAACTCACTAACAAGATATTAATTGAAGAAAACTTACTAACAAGATACTGATTGGTGAAAACTTACTAAATGTTGTCACAGTAAATGCAGAAGAAACCTACAAGTACTAACCACTAACCAGTTTCTTTAACTGAGTTGCCAATTTTATTTTAGTATCAAGCAGTAAAAGTATTAAGTTTAGTGTACAAAGATCCTCAGAATCACAGTAAGGAAGTCCAATGACAATTTGTATAAACACATACACAATCTCAGTAGGAAGTCAAGGACACATTTGTTAACTCACACAAATACACAAGGATATTTTCTTCCAGATCACAGCATCGACTAAGAAGAGTCATCACAAGTGTCGACAACAAAGAGAGGATAACGAAATTTAAATTTCATAAAAGGAAAGGTGATATCCACCTAAATAGATTAGGACAGAGGACTGAACCAAACAAATATTGTTAACTTTGATAGAATTATATTTTTTTTGCTTTTACAATGCATTTACATAACTTATGTGACATAAAGATTCATTCATGTTTACACTCATTTTCATGTTTCATAATGTGATTCATTCATGTTTATATTCAGTTTTGATGTCTCCTAATGTTACTTAAGGATTTATTCATGTTTACATTCAGTTTTGATGTTTCTCTTAATGTTACTTAATCACGGATTTGTGCATGTTCACATTCAGTTTTGATGCTTTTAAGTTAAAGTTTCAGAATGATTTCTTTGAAGCATAAGTTAGGAGTCCTCTTGTAGGCATAATATTTGCTTCAGCTTAGTTAGAGCTGTCAGAGACAGCTAGGTAGCGGGCCGAGATTGTTACAGTGCTGTTACAGAATTAAGAGAAATTATTTCAAAATGCGTTAATTTATAAAAACTTAAGAAAATTAATGGAAAACAAATAGAAAGGGAGCGAAATGACATTTACCCTCGACCACAACAAGTGTAATAAAAAACCTTTCTTATGCAAAGGTGACAGTGACATTGCTCAGGCACCCTCAAGAAATCGGAACTCCGAAAACTTGGTCGCACCTCATTTACGTCTACACCAACCTCTCTTCTAAGGATTAATTGGCACTCCATTCTGTGACAGGTCAGAGTGCCGAGGATTAATTCCAACAGCCTTCTGGCCAACATTAGCAAATAAATTCCATGCTCCCTTGTTTAAAAAAGGAGACGTGTTAAACTTGAAGCTTCACACTTTTCAAGGGTAGGCCTTTCGGTTTTAACCAATCAAATAAGCAGTGCCAGATTGTAAGGACATCCTGAAATAGGCCCCAACAAATACCCTACTAGGATAACCAAAGGACACACCCTCATGGAGCCAGGGCATGAATGAGAGGTGTTTCCAAATGAGAAGTCTACCAATTACTACAAAAAAGATGACAGGAAGAAAAGGCAGTGGCAGAATATCTGCAAATTATCTTATCAAAAAGAGGGATTGTATATTCTTTAGCTTCTCTACTAGTTAGTGGTATTAACTCTGTACATCACGTGAGTGCATCAATACACACTAGTATCTTCTTATTCCCTTTACTCGTGGTATGAGGTTGAGTGATAAGACCTATAACTTCTCCTTCAATAGAAATCAGTGGGACAGGATAATTCCCTAGAGGTACTTCCTCATCCTTTCCTTTCCTCTTAATCGTTGCATGTGTTGCAACTCTTCACTTGATTACTAACATCCTTGGGTTAGTCTGTCTCATCCCTTCTTGGGTGAGATCTCATGTCATTGTCAAGTGTTAGCTCAATGACCTTGGTTCTTGGGGACTTAAGCACTATCCTTCTCCGGAGTGCACCTGGAAACTGACCAAATGGGTCATATTCGTGACGCATATAAACTAATACGTCGTCTATATCATTAATGCCCTTCTCAGTTTGATGTCCTGAGCAGGATTTTCATTTTCTTTACTGATTGCTGCTACCGATTCCCCCTTCTATAACTCGAATAGGTATAGTGTATACTTCTGCTAGGCCTATCTCTGTACCTGGTGTTAACTTAACCTTTCCTCCTCTGTTATTTGTAGCCTGTAAAGCTATTTTGTTCTGTCTAACTTCATGTAAACTAGAAGAATAATGTATTCCATTTACTTGGGACTTTTCAGTAAGTGTGAAAATTTCCATCCCTTCAAAAATCGGATTTACTGTACATTCTATCCACGTACTTTCTCCAGGTTTAAGTTTTAACTCCCCTGCTATATTCAAGTAAGTGTCTTGATTTGGTTCTAAGAAGTTATTGATCTGTTAGGAACTCGTGTTGCATTCTGCCCTCTGTCTCATCTTTCTTCAGAATACTTTTCATCAAGGAATTCTCTCGAGTCTGGGTTCTTCTAATTAACCTGCATATAGGTATTCTAGAAATCTTACGGCACCTTTTTTTAATTACTAATTACTGTCTAGGTGCGTTAATGTTGATCCCTTGTCTATTCATGATTGGATAACCTATTAACAAATGGGCAAAACTAACTGTATATTCCTTGCTACTAGAACCTTCTCTTTTAATGAAATTCCTCCTGGCTTAGTATGGAAAATCTAACTGTCCTATTAACTAGATATTATTACTCTGAACATCTGTGATTTTACAGTCTACCTCTGAGTTCAAACTTAAGTGAGAAAAAAGTATAACTGATACAACCTTTGCTGACCTTATATTCTTAGGACTACCTGTGATTATCTCTTACTATTTTCGCTGGATTTAAAATTGATCATAATTTCAAGCAAGTCAAATTTGCTACTATTGATTAATTTCTAAACCATTTTTTTCCCTTTCTTCTTTACCTTGACTGGCGGCACTTTGTCATCGTCAGTCCCTGAACTTTGTTGCTCTAGTTATCCTGTCTTCTCACCTTCTTGTCCTGGGCAGTTATGGGCGAAGGCAGATCATCCCCTTCAGGATTCTTACTAATATTTTCATGACTGTGGGAACTGCTGCCTGCAGTCTTACTTTTTGGTAAAAGGCTACGCCCACTGCCAATAATGGTGGTTGATGACAGCAAGGCATGCGGTGGTAAAAATCCCATTTGTCCAATAATAAACCATGCCTGATGTTTCAAGGAATATGAATGCGGCTAAGGTGTCTCCTGTAAGCGGCACACATCCGAATCCCCTTACTAGCGTGATAAATGGGTGGGGGTTACCGCAGGGTTCACAACTGAGGCCAAACAAGGTAGTGAAAGTGTGGAAGATAAGAGCAGGTATGTGGAACTTTGGTAATCTAACAGGAAGACTGAAGATAGCAGATGTGATGGAGAGGAGGAGGATAGATTTCTTGCGTTTACAGCAGACAAGGTGGAAGGGGAGTGGAACTAGAGAGATAGGAAATGGGTATAAGCTCTATTACAGCGGCCATGAGAGGGAGGAAATGGAGTTGGAATTGTAATAAGTAACAACTGAAAGGAAAAAGTGGTAGAAGTAAAGAGTAAATGATAGGCTTTTAAAGATTCCAATAATAGTAGGTGACAAAGTATTAAATAAAATATCAGCATACTCTCCTCAGATGGGGTACTAAGAGCAAGAGAAAGAATTATTTGGACAAAAATTTGAGGCTGCCATTAGAACAGTGAAAGATGAAAATAAACTAATAATAGGAGCTGATATAAATGGCAGGATGGGAAAGATAAGAGATGGGTATGAGGAGGTACATGGAGGGCATGGGTTTGGAATTAGAAATGAAAATGGGGATTATATATTGGAGATGGCTCAGAGTTTTGAATTGGCATGTATGAACACATGGTTTCAGAGGATGGATAAGTACTTGATAACATATGAAAATGGAGGAGTGCAAAGCCAAATCGATTACATCCTGGTTAGTGGAGCCAACAAAAGCAATGTGACAAATTGCAAAGTGATCTAGGTTGTTGGTGATGGATTTGAAAATGAGAGGTAGGAAACCCAAGAAGAGAAAGAGGAAATCTAGAATTAAGATTTGGGACCTTAATGGAAAAAAGTGGAGCAATTTAGGTGGACTGTAAAAGAGAGAGATGGCTGGAAAAGGGGGGGGGGGGGTGTAGAATTTGGACAGTGTGACAGAGTAGAAAATATCTGGGGAGAGAGACATGAGAGCAGTATGTGTGGGAGAAGTCAAGGAACTGGTGGGAAGAACCAGTGGAGTGTCAAGAAGCGTAAAGTGGTGGTGGAATGGAGAGGTGCAAGAATCAATTAAAAGAAAATCAAAAGCATTTAAGGACTGGAAAGTAAGGCATACACAGGGTGCAGAGGAACAGTAGAGAGAAGAGGAAAGAGATGCGAGAAGAAGGATAGGTATGACTATTGGAAGTTTGGCAGAGCAGTTGAATGAAAGACTAGGAATAAGAGAAGGAGAACAGAATATCTATAAGATTTCAAACTTGAGGAAAAGGCAGAGACAGGATGTAGGTAAATTGGGTGTCATCAAGGATAGAGATGGAAATATATTCCATAGGGATGAAGACATTAAGGAGAGATGGAGAGAGTATTTTGAGCAACTTTTAAATACTGAAAATGAGAGAGAGGAGATGGGGAAAGAACAGAGGGTAGAGGGATCAGTGATAGAAATACAGGATACAGAAGTGAAGAGAGCATTAAGTAAAATGACAAATGGTAAAGCATCAGGTTCATCAGAATTCCAAATTGAAATGATCACATTACTAGGTACAGAGTGGGAGAAATGGATACTGGATTTACTAAAAGCTATAGGGGAAGAGGACATAATGCCAAGGGGATGGGAGATGTCATGGACTGTTGTAACTACAGGAGAATTAAACTAACAGAACATGGATTGAAAGTTTTAGAGAGAATACTGAATGATAGATTAAGAGAGATTGTAAAGATTGGGAAACAGCAGTGTGGATTCAACGGAGGAAGAGGGATGGTGGATACCATCTTTGTAGTATTACCTTTGTGGTTCCTCTGCAATTATATCAGATCTGAGATGCGATTATTTAAGGGCTAAATTACCTATAGGAACCATAATGTAAATAAAAAATGAAAAATAATGGCTTAGGACTGACTTCAGAATGAAGGAACTCAGAAGTTTACCTTAATTACATATATTCTACTACTTTACTAGATTTACTCTGGATTACACCTGAGGGATGTTAAAGAACACTCAGGTTTGTAAGATGAATGCAGCGAGGCTATACTCGCTACTGCAGAACTTGGAAGGCAAGAAATGTTCTGTCTTGATGAAAAAGGACAGTGAAGGTTTGATAAACCCCTGGGACACACATCACAAGAGTCCACTTCCCACAACAAGACAAGTGATAGATCATCCACAAGTACATTTGCAATGTAACATATATACACTAGCTACAAACATGTGGTCAGGGTTTGCTTGGACAAAAGACTAAACACAATCCCTTCTGCTTGGATTAAATTACTGAGAAAACACAGGGGTGTAGAATACTTAGTTTACACAAAAGGTTACATTGCGTCCCGGTAACAATAGCAATAATATTCCAAACAGGGATGCTTAATTATTCACAAAACACTATGGGGGGAACTAAGAACCATAAATAGCTTGTAGCAATGAAATGGAAATCACAGTAGTAGAAATAGAACTGATTGACTGCCTTGAACCATTATTTTGCACATTACCTTATAGCTAGATTCATCCTTCTTCAATAGTGGGAGTGACGGAGGGCACACAGTGGCACACAATGGAAAGTAAAATAAGATGTGTTGTCTCTTGAGGAATGGAGTTGGGAGGGGGGGGGGGGGGGGGTGGGGGGGGGGGAGGGAAGGGAGCCTGCCAGGTATGACAAGTGATCCCTGGGATGGCTGGCAATCATCTAAGGAGGTTCCGTCTGTTGCAGTCCCTTTTATTAGCTCGGCCAGGTGTGCATCTGGGCTCTTTCCCTTCAAGTCCCCAGATCAGTATAGTTCCATGTGGCCAGGATGGTGTCTGCTTAATCTTCTGCCATTCAGGTAGGTCCTGTGGAAGCAATAGCCAATGGCAATCTATTGGGAAGGAAAAGCTGTGAGTCATAGCAAGAGTGAATCATAGAGGTAGTGGAAGGGGACTAGAGTGGCTACTGCTTATGGATTTTCAATTAAAATAACTAAATTATTAGTTATTTGCTTGGTGGAGCTATAATTTAGAACGATAGTTAGACAGCTACAGGAAAAGAGGCTAGAGGGTAACCAGGAGCTTTATTGTGCATTTATAGACCTAGAGAAAGCATAGAATAGAATCCCAAGAGAAGTGGTGTTTTGGTGTTTGAGGAAGAGGAAAGTCCCAGAAAGTTGCTTAGACTGGTCGAGATGATATATCAAAGAACGAGCACACACAATAACAGCACTTGGGAAAAGAGAAAACTTTGAAATTAGTGTTGGACTACACCAGGGGTCAGCATTAAGCCCATTTTTGTTTGTGCTGGTGATTGATGTGCTAAGCAAAGAGATCAGGAATGAAGAGCTGTGGAAGTTGTTACATGCCAATGACCTGGTGATCACTGCTGAAAGTGAGGAAGACCTACAGAGAAAGGTTGTAGAGTGGCAGGAGTCTTTAGAGAGGGGTGGCTTAAAGGTGAATGCAAATAAAACAGCAGTTTTGGTGAGCAGTAAGGAAGATAGAGGCCGAATGGTAATACAAGAAAGAAGAGGCTCGGTTATAAAACAGGTGGAAAAATTTAAATACTTAGGATCTACTTTAAGCCATGAGGGAGGATGTGAGACTAAAGTTGACAGTAGGATAAAAGCTGTGGGGAGGGGGGGGAGGGAGGAAGTGGAGAGAGGAAGCTGGAGTAGTATGTGTTGAGAAAATGTCAATAATGCTAGAAATCAGGATCTACAGCACAGTGATAAGACCAGTGTTAATGTATGGATCAGAAACATGAGCTCTAAGAAGAAAAGAGGAAATAAAGCTTGAGAGAACAGAGATGAGAATGCAGGTGATTATGGGAATATCACTGCTTAAGAGATTGGAAAATTTCGAAATAAGAAGGGCAGGCTTAGTTGATAAGAGAGGCATAATTGAGATAGTATGGGCATGTGTTGAGGAAGGATGATGGGGAGGGCGTGAGGAGGGCCTGGGAGTAACCTGTTAGAGGAAGATCGAGAGGGAAACAGAAAATCAGGTGGCGAGATATGGAGAGAAGAGATTTGGTGGATGATGATGCCTCTGATAAATGGCAGTGGAGAAGTTGCATCAGGCAACCGACCCCTTAACGTAGGGATAATGGTGGGAAAGAAGACAATAGCAGTACTATACAGGGAATAAAGATTAGATCTGTTGTATAGTTTTACATGGAATTTTAATGTTAATTGAGGCTATGCTCATCCTAAGGTGTCCTCATGCCAATTTAAAAATCACTGAAAATGCAGTCAAGTTCGCCAATATCCATTTTAGCTTATCTTTGTTTTGTTTTAACTTTAATCTTTCAATTTTTTTACTTTGATGAATTTGTTTGTAGAATACTCTGACTATTTTACCTTATTATTTTCTATTCTATTATTAATTTCAATTCCGGAGTTCTTATAAAACATTTTGCTGAACTTTGAAACCACTTTTTGGCAGCATTTCATTCTTATGCATAAATTAGCAATGATGACCATACACAGCCCTCCTACCTTATAGAAACATTAATTACCACACACATCGTTCTATTTTGTCTTAGTTTTTTTTTCCTAATAGGTGTCTATAATCCTTTGCAGGTTTTTAAGTAAGTCTGTTCTGTAATAGATATACAAAATGATAAAAAAAATTTAATAATGATATCAGAAAGAACTAATGACGAGAAATAATGAAAAAAAATAATCAGCTAAGTTACCAGCTTATGCAGTTACTGCTCTAGATTTTAGCAGTCAGACAGTAATTCCTTATCAATAATTCATGGAGCACCAATTAAGGTGGCAAGTTGGGGACATGACATCCTTAGGTCAACAAGTTAACAGACCTAGGACATGCTCATAAGTAGACTTTAAAACCTTATGTAAACCCAACCAAATGTCCAAGAAGTCCTCCCATTTCCAGTCCAAGGGCCGTGAGCAGAACTGCAAACAGTCTTCTCTATGAGGCCAACATATACAGTTGCATGGCAAAAAGGAATACCCAGATGTCACAAATATAATGAAGTGTTGCAAGAAACCTACAAACATTTTAGTTGTGTCCTCTGCAATTACCACATAAGATCCTGGTGGTTGTGAAGTCTTTATGTCCCTTGTCCATCTGCAACTGAATCCACTCCAGTAGGCAGCTGGCTACCTAGTCTGGGCAGCCCTCTACCACTTACCTCATCCTATATAAACATTCCGGGCTTCTATTCATTGATGTCATACAAGCATAGGCTTTCCACCCATAACTTTCGCTTGCTTTGTGTGAGCCCAGCCAGCAAACGTGGACCAGGCAGTGTCAGTTGCAGGTCAATAATGTTCATATTGATGTCTAAAGGATCACTAACTAGAGCTGTATCCTCAGCTTCAAGCAGGATGTCACAAGGCACTTGAGCACTTTTCTTGTGGTTGCTTAGCTACTTTTGTATTGCAACATGATGTTCACCAGTAGTCCTGTTGTGAATGCCATAATTTGCCTCTGTCACACTGAATATATGTTGGCCTTAGGTATTTGAAGCACATTATTGTAGTCACTGATGAAAACTGTGCAGTAACAGTGCTGAGATAACTTGTACTGCAGGCTCGTATTCTGGTCCAACCAAGGTACAGAAATACTCTAAGTAATCTACAGATAACATGGTGCAGTAAATGGAAGTAACTGAATGTGATCATGAATAATCTCTAAACGATGACAGCTGATAAAATGTGGTGATATTTATCCAAGTTTTTTTGGTTATGGCATATTAGTTGGTTCTCCACAGCGTTTCTGTAGGAAAACAGCCACATTCCTAAGCCATGAATGAAAGAAAAGGCAAAACAGCACTGTGATGTTCTTTGTGGTTTTCTTTTTATATCAAAACAACACATACCATCCTCATATTTACCCCTGCTTGTGCACTCTTCCTTTTCAGTGGCTCAATACTGCTCCCTTCATATATGGTAAATAGGCACAGATATATGGCCATAGAAGAGATATGAAAAACCACTAACGAACACAAAAAAGTTGGCTCCATATTGTAATGGGAGAACTGCAGTAAAGTACTAGTAATTCTTACAAATTTGCAATGGGCATGACAAGAACCCATCCAATCAGAAGATGTCCTGCTCCCAAATAACATTTTTCTTGGTTGCTTCCATTGGCCACTATCACCTCACTCAATCCTCTTAGTACGTGCACTGACCAGCACAATGCTTTGGTGGACAAGAATACATGAAGTTAGCCACCATGACTGGGGCAATAGAAGTAACAGATGTAAAAATAAAAATATCACACTTTTTCATGGGAATTTTAACCAAGCTTTACGTGTTGTAATATGTTCTTGTGCAATCCTATGGTATAGAGAGAGGGTAGAAATTTGCCAGAAAATGCTTAACGAGAACGATCTGCAAACACCTTAAGATGAGAATCCTCGTAATTTTAGTCCAAATAAACATATCAGTTGGTTTACACTACTAGCACACCCATTTCAGAAAAAGTATGACATATGATCAGAAAAGGAAAATAAATTAAAGTGGTATCAACACTGAAGTGCAACCATCTTCAGTTATATTCCTGATTCTAAATACTTCTAAGAATTTTATTTAAATTTCATGAAGCATTATAAAGGAATAAAGGTGACCATTGTCAAGAGCATCAAAAGAAAACCAAAGATATCTTGTCAAGGTTTAGTTCAATGGCATTAACATGAAGATCAAGAACGAATTTGGAGGGACATGCAAACAAAAATTGGAAAACAAAAACCAATAGAACACAGTATTGATTATGAATAGAAGTGTACTTGATATGTTGAGCCTTTTCCAGGGGAATTACGCAAGAAATGAAGTCAACATAATATATAATTTTGGCAATGAGTACCTAGACCACAACAATTGATCATTTTTGCCGTATACAATAGCACACATTAAAAATTTCATGCAGGAGAAAGCATACGTCTTAGTTCTCTAAAGCTCCATTCCACAGCAACTCTCTGCTGCCTACCTGAAGGAAATCTTGAAGTAATCCTAAAATATATCCATCCACCCCAAGATTCTGAAGCTTATAAATAAGTGTCTTGTGATTTACTAAATAGAAAGCAGCACTAAAATTTATCTGCATTGCTCTGCAATCAAAACCCTTATCTAGGTTCAATTCCACATGGCAAGTCAAGTCTAAAAGAGCATTGCAGGTACCTAGCTGCTTTGTATCTGCATATTAATGTGATCACAAATGGCTCTGGATTTCAACCAGGAATATGCTAATTGAGATATGTCCATCTCAATGGTGCAATGATCAGAAGTGCCTATATATGTAAGGGGGGTGGCCTCGCATCTATTTACTAACGAGGCACCATGTTGGTTCTTTTGATCTGCATCGCAGATGTCTGTTGATAAACAAACACCACTTCTTCTTAGCTACGTCTCATTGACTGTGATGATATTTTCTAAGTCCCATTCAATAGCTTCTTTTTGGTATGAAGGTGAAGACGTTGAAACTCATAGTATAAAATATAAGTTATATTTAACAAGCTACACACTGGAGAGATGCAAGAAGGTTTGATAGGTCTTCAAGCTAAGAGGAGGAGTGGAAGTATGAGATACAATTCTGTTCACAAAATCATAGGAGAGCAAACACTCGCTCAATATGCATATACAGACGGACATACGAAACTAGGCTAATGACGTAGACCACAGTCTCGTGAGAACGTCGACATGTTTTCTCAGAGGAGGCATTGTTGACGTTACATTCAGCAATGTTAAATGATGACTCCAGGTGTCCACACCAGGACGCTTCTCCAAAGCTACGTCAAAGCAACGTAAGGCTTCGTCAACGCTTCGTCAAACTTCACCAAACTCCTACATGACCCCCTTGGTCACTGGCATATTTCTAACCTTGTACATTACACTATAGAATGTGAAAATACATTCTTTATTATATGTAAACCTTACATATATTCACAGACCTTGGAATTCACAACAGCTGGAACATCTGTGAATATGAGGTCTAATCTATTTCCAGAAATGTGCGTGGGTTCCTCACTTAGCTGGACAAAATCGAAGGATACACAGAACTCAAGAGCAGACCAGCCATGCTGATCTGTGGAATTTGAATTTAAACATTCATAGCGCTTTGCATTACAGTCTCCACAAATACCAAAGGAAGCTTTTGAATCCTGTGACTGAGCCATACTAGTCCTCTCCAAAAGATAGTCATGGATATAATCGTCGATATTTGGATTACGGTAAACAGCAAATACATAAATATTGTAGAACTTACTGAAAATTTTAAAACAAAGAACTTCATGATAACGACACCAAATTTTTCTGACTATAAATAGGTCGTCCGGACTTATGATGTAGAGCCATACCTTGCCCTTGCACGTGTGGGATGTGACTACAATCAATAAAGCCATCATACCCCGGAATTAAAAACTCGACTTTTGACTTGTCACTACTACTGACAAGAATTTCAGATAACAACAACAAATCGTAGTTATGCGCACAACTCTGGAGATCAAGAAAATATGACCTTAAGCCAGGAATATTTGAGTAAAATACTTTACAATTTTTTTTTGCTGTAATGGGCAACAGGCCCAGGGTTCAGTCTCCCGAAAGAAATAAGATTGACAACAACAAAATCAAAATCAAAACTAATAAAGAAACCCATAACAACAGTAATATTGTAAAAATCATAGAATAATAAACAACATCAACAACAACAGTATTTGCATTATTTACAAAATTCTGTCGAGTAAATAACCGTCATCATACGTCATTGAAAAAAGCAAATGGGGAACAAATTCAAGTATGTTGGGTGAATGGAATAACGGCCCATTTATCAAATTTTATCAAAACTCGTTCTGATTAAAATGTATCCTTTTAGTGCCTAAATGAGATATTGATTCATTACAGTTTACAGAAGATTTCCCAGTAATTCACTTCATATTCGACTTGAGTAGTTTTCTCGCAGCATGAAGAGAGAGAGAGAGAGAGAGAGAGAGAGAGAGAGAGAGAGAGAGAGAGAGAAGAGAACACTTTATCGAAGCTATTGTTAAAACTAATGCAGAACACTCCTGTTACCACACCATCTGAGATACGTCCTAACCACTCAGACCCCGTTCTCGGTAGCCTCTATCTCCAACCCGTAAAGGTCCCTCCTAAGTCCCCAGCCCCTACTATTTCTTCCTTCATCCATGTCTTCTGCCAAAAAAGTTTCTCTATAGAATTCAATTTAACCATCGCCATTTCCAGAACTCCTCTCTTGTTGGGAGGGAAGGGGGTGGAATCTCCATATCCTACAGCAATGTCTTCCAAAGAACCTTCATAGCCAACACCCCATACCAGCACCACTTTCACCTTCACCAGGGGCCTTAATTGCTCTTTCCCCTCATCTATTTCTGAGAGAGAGAGAGAGAGAGAGAGAGAGAGAGAGAGAGAGAGAGAGAGAGAGAGAGAGAGAGAGAGCTCATTTTTACTCACTCACTCTCCTTTTAAATTTCCTCAGGTGAAGTAGGTAGGCAAGGGGAGATGAACAAGGGGAAAGGACAAGGGTATTACCTGCGCCTTAACCGGTTTTCCTTGTCTCGTTGAGCCCTCGGGGGGAAATAGACCCCCTGTCGAACTTATCTCTCCTTTTCCCCTCGTATTCCCCCTCTTTACCTGCGACATTCCTGTACCTTCTCAGCTCCCCTCGGGCCGTCTGGCTGATTCAAACTGGATTCGTTTTTTTTTTTTCTTTTTTTTATTCTCTAAGAATTTTTCACGCTTTCTTTTCTTTTTTTTCCTCTTTCTTTGGGAGCGAACCTCTTTGTAATGTTTCCTTTGTTTTTGTAAAGAGAAAAGAAATGTCGCCTTTGAGGGATCTTATTTTTTGGAATTAGGGGTGGGGTTTGGGGATGTTCACTTGCCTTTTTTCTGTATATATATCTCGTTACAATGTCTAGCATTTCATTTCCTTTCGTCCTACTGAAATCCAAAGACTTAATCAGCAATGCAGATTGAATATCTCCTTTGCCTTCTTTCATCGAGTGATCTGATCTACGTGACGTCTCAGACGGAAAGAGATTCTGCTCTGATCCAGCGAAGTTTCGAATCACAATGAATGCCGTAAAATCTGACACAAACATACCAAAACTCTCTCTCTCTCTCTCTCTCTCTCTCTTCTCTCTCTCTCTCTCTCTCTTTGTGATACAGGGAAATATGACCTAAACGTTTGTTACCAGTTCTTTTATGTCGTAAGTAGACAGAAAAACTACATCAGTCACCTTTATTTATTTATTTTTTTCAAAGTACTCCGATTTAGTTCCCTACAAAGTCGTATCCTTTGAGATGATAATTGTCCAACCTGTAATGGTCAGTACTAATGCCTCAATTTCGTTTTACATTTAGTTTTACACCATTAACTTTGATGTTCACATTTAAATTGCCTAAATTTAGTCTTCAAACTAAGTAAGCTCTATCAAAAGGCGTCAGTGCAGTTATGGAGGGAAATAACGTTAAAAGAAAGGGATAATTTCTATATATAGACCCAGAGAGGTGTCTGGCTAGAATTTATTTCTAGGTCCAGAAATTTTACAAATGGGAAGAACATGATAGAGGTAGAGCCACTCCCCTCCAGCATTAAACGACTTTACCTGCTTGAAGTAATTTGACCCAGGTCATGTTGTACATCATATATGCGGTCTTAAATAGTCTCAGAACCGTTTGTCTTCTTTCGTTCTGTTTTTTATTTATTATATAGGTTATATCTATATTTCGTAATTCGTTGTAATGCATTCATTTCGATGGTTTGCAACACGCTATTATCAATATTTTCATTGCTTTATTTTTCCTAGTGCCTTTGATGGTTATATTTAAAGTTTATAGGAAGGTATTGTTTACTAGGTTTTTAACAGCATGTAAATATTTACGGACAGTATTTGCTATATACTTTTAATTTGCTAAACATGTTATAGTCCATAAAACTTTCAATACTTCTCCGTTTACGGCTTCCTTAATGTCCTCAGGTTTTCCTTAATGATCCTCAATGGTCATGATTATATTTAGTCTAACTGACCTAAGGTTTCCAAATAGATTATGTAAGCATCATTTAATATAAACAAAATAGAGCGTATATTTATATGCGTAAGAATTTACGTACCGTACTGCCCTGTACTTTGATCAGTATTAATCCTTATTCCTAGTTTACATGAATCAGTTTACAAATCTTAATTAAAATAACGCATTTATTATTTCTTCTCGGCATCTTCTCTCTACGTTGCACAGCAGTGTAAAGGTTGCTCATAATTATTAGCCAAACTGATCCGCAAAGAACACAAAGTCTGACCCTTCATGTGTAAGGCGAATGTCTTCATGTTCACATCAACTTCAACCACTTTAGTGACCCACATGTAAACTAACACATATAAAGGCTTTCATCATCTATTATCTTTTTTCCTCAAATCAGAGCACCTAGTATATTATTCCTTAATTAGTTGGGTTTGTCTTAATGTACGTGCTCAAGGACGATAAAACTGAATGATTTTTATGTAACCAAGCACTGTAAACGTCAGGTTTACATTAGCTTTAAATGTCAGAAAGTTGTCCATTGTCTCTGACTGTTTGCATAAACTGTGAGTATGTTCTACTTTAATTTTTTTGACAAATTACACATACATATTTCCTCTGACTTTGCATAAATCTCAACGTTTCCATGAAAAATTCAATTCAAACACTCTACTTATGGAAGCAGATATGCCGAGTTCATCAAAAGATACTTATAAAAGATTATCATACAACGATTCATAGATACAGAAGGAGAGAGAGAGAGAGAGAGAGAGAGAGAGAGAGAGAGAGAGACTTACTCATAACACTGCTTTGATGTTCTCAGTCATGCGAGAAGTCAAGGATTTCCCACTGCTTGAAAAGCGTCTCGATGAAGTATGGAACAGAGATAGAATGGACCGAGAGAGAGAGAGAGAGAGAGAGAGCCGGGGCGGGGTGTGGGGGGGGGGGGGGGGGGGGGGGGTGCTGATATTGTCCGTGGCGTTTCCCTCTCTCGTGTACTCGAAACTTCCCATCTATTCTTATTGTCCCACTGCAGTCCCCTTTCTCGAGCCTCCACCCTTTACTTCTTTCCTGCAATGCAGCTTCGATTCAAGAGGTGTCGCCAATGTGCAATTTGGAGTTCGGAGAGGGACTGCAGCCGGTATATTCTCATCATCTTCGCAGCAGGTGCATTCTTATCTTACGGAGGCTAGATTTCATTTATTTGCTGTCAGTGTATTCTCATAATCAGAAGCAGCCCAGTCCTCTTGTCCTCAAACCAGGTCTTCATGTCCTTCCAGCCGATAATTTGTCAACCATAGTCCCCGTGCCTCTACAGCTCCTGACTTCAAAATCAGTTTCCTTTTATTAGGAATGAATAACCTTCGAAACTTTACGGTTTGTATATTCTCATCAGTATAATGCCAGTCTGTGTGACTTTACAGCAGATCTGTTCTCATTAGAAGAAGCTTAATCTACGGGATTTCACGACCGGGGAATTCTCATAAGAGGGAGCTCAGTCTCTTGATTTTATGGCAGTTGTATTTGCATCGGAAGCAACCAGAGCTCCCCATTTGACAGCCGGTACATTCACATCAGAAGGATTACAGTCTTCGAGACTTCCAGTCCGTAGTATTCTCATCAGGAAGAACTCGGTCTTCGTGAAGTGCTTGGTACTATAATGGCATCAGATGAATTTCACTCGTCGCCATTTTAATGCGGTTTAACATACCACGATCCTAGTATTCGTGACTTTAAATAGTTCATTGCACATTAGAATGAGCTCACTCTTCATTCTTACACTATCACTGGATCAAACATTACTCTGATTAGGGACTTCGTTGAGAGAAAGGTTTACGAATATGAGACCATTATGTTATTCAGTGTCCGGAAAGTTTTTTACAGTTGACTGTTCTTCAGCTTCTATGGTAGAAGCAAACTTTGCAATTTTCCCCTCTCCTGTTTCCCTTGTTCCTAAAATATTCCATGATCAATAGAAGAATTCAATTACTTTCATTACGTTAGATTTCATTCATTCCTTTGCCCATTTTTTTCTCTCAAGAGCTACGTGTTAAAGAAATTATAGCTGCTACTGCCCGTGACTTTTACATACAAATTGTATGAATTTATATCTGATAAAACAGTCGATTGCGCACCCAACACTGCCAAACAAAACTCGCATATTCATAAATATGCAGAGGACAGAGGAGGACTAAGATGCTACGAGGCATGATATCACAGAGCATTACTTAAAAAAAAGGTGCAAATGGAAGATAACTTGAATAATGATATGTCGACAGACTCTATCTTCATTTATCGAGTGGAAATGTAAAATGCAAATGAACTGCATCTGATAACAATGAATGACGTCAGCAATATGTAGAATAATATGAATATTTTACAAACATTTTACATTCGATTTTTGTAGTAATTTCCATAAATAAAAACAAAGAACGTTATGAATAGGTCGTGAAGGAAGTGGATTGTGGACGTCAGCAAACTTTTGTTAGATGCATATTCATCAAAGAAGTGTCAGTAAAAACTATAAATCAAGTATCTAAAAATAGAAAAACTACTGGCAGACATTAAAAGTTCCATTTTGCAATTTTTATTTTCATAACAAATACACAGTATGTCTTGAGTGAAGTGCATCTGTTATATGCATAAAATACACATACAACATGACATTAAAATATATTTTTTCAACATTACACATTTTTCCATAAGAGGATGTGGCTTCTGAGAAAAACAACATAGAACGGTCACTGCCAATAGTCTTAATTTTCTTGCTGAATTGTTGATAGGTCCTAGTGCATAAAACTTCCATTTATTAGTCGCTTCGCACGGGGACCTCTTCTCCTCCTCCAACACCCCCTCCCCCTTGCATCCTAATACTTCGAAATTTGACACTCCTTCCACAGACTCATCGTCCCCCCATTCTTTTCACATGACAAATTCCCTCGTCTTTCAAGTGAGAGTCCAGGCCATTAGGAATTCTTCCATACACGTCATAAAAGAAGTTGGAAACTAAGTACTCTGTACCTGAGGATTCTCTTAGCCAGGCGCTAGCACCCATAATACTGGCGACATTTACCCAACTTTCCGACTTAGCAGCGAACGAATTACTAACATTTCATTCGACTTAACCCCTTCACTGGGACAGATGATGGAAATGAACTCATGAGAACGTGTTTCAAAAAAAAACAAATTTCTGACCGATGTAAGTCAGAAATGAATTCCTGTGAAACACGTTCTCATGTTTTCATTTCAATCATAGCTCACGGTGTAGGGATGTCGAATGAATTGTTTGTAATTCGTTCGCCGCTGGGTCGGAAAGTTGGGTAAAATTCGCTGGTAAGTTGGGCGCTAGGCACCTTCCTGGGAAAAACTCAGGTATGTAGTTTCTGACTTTTTTCTATGACTTGTGTGGAAGAATGACTATCGGCCTGAACTGTCACTTGAAAGACCTGGGTTTGGTCCCAAAGTGAGTCAGAAATATATTATATATATATATATATATATATATATATATATATATATATATATATATATATATATATATTTATAAATATATATATATATATTATATATATATATATATATATATATATGTATATATATATATATTATATATATATATATATATATATATATTATTATTATTATTATATATTGCTACTTTCAAAATGCATGTTTTCCCCTCTTTGAAATGTCATGTAGATTGTGCAACATTTTTTCAGATTCCTAGATAGCTTAGGATAGGATGTTTTAAAATGTGTGTTCAGACTTTGCATTACGTGTTATAAAAGAATATATATATATAACGTAAAAAGAGAGAGATCTCCGTTTGCTTCCCTAATCTATCAGCACGTGTGATAGCGAGCGAGCTAGAGTTTCTGCGTTGTTGTCAAAACATGTCAATTTTAATTGTCGCCCAACCTCCGTTTCGGTCGGGTATGCGTCTTTCTTTTTTTTTTTTTTAACAGACTCGTCTTGTACGTGTATATCTTTGTCAAGTCCAGTGGGGGTGTTGCACATTTTGTATGTAAGATTGCGTCAGATTTCAGAACTTTCGAGAAGCTTTCGTGCCAAGAACGTTTTGACATCTGCCCCTCTCCAGCTTTTCCGTGAAGGAAGAGATTTCATTCTATCTTGAGACCTTGAGGCAGTCAGTTCTCTCTCTCTCTCGCTCTCTCTCTCTCTCTCTCTCTCTCACTCGACATCGAGATTATATTAACGCAACGTAAATTTGGTCACTCGTAACTTGTGAGAATTTAATATTTGATATTTCTTAGAGTTTATTTAGTATTATTTAGTTTCTTTTGTGGAATCTGAACAAACATTTCGTAACGGCGCCTGGTTTTTTTGTGTGTGAAGTCAAGACTGCAGCAAAATTAAGAAGTTGAGTATACCAAAAAAGGTAAAGTGTTATATTTTTATTAGTTGCAACTAATAATGGATAGGGTAGTGTGGTTAACTAATAAAAATTGTTTAGGGACAGTTGAATAACTAATAACGGATAGGAATTGTGTTTAACTAATGATTGATAGGAACTGTGGTTAACTAATAACCGATGGTTGTGAAGGTTTGGTAAAAACTGTTGGTTACAGTGTTTTTGAGTGGAAAAGATTTACACTATTACACATTGCTGATATTTTTTGTGTTTGTGTCTGTTCCATTGTTTGTGCACTTATTCATTTTCTTATTGAAGTGTGTCTTTTTGTTTTATATTTTCATTTGCATTCACAATTTAATTGACTTAATTATTTTCATTGCTTAATCATTGCACATTTAAGTAAACTTAACATTTGTGAATTAATTTGTATTTACTTAGAATTCTTTTCAAGTTTTATTGTTGTTTAGCACTTGTGAATTAATTTCAAATTTTCAATTATTGCCTAACACTTTTGAATTTCAATTGAATTAATTTTCTTGAATTTTGTGATAAATTAATTTTGATTTAATTTTACTTAATTTGATTCAAGAATTAATTGAACTTTACTTTGTTTTCAAGTAACAGTAATTTTCCCTGATATTGTGAATTTCACTTATAAATTTTGAATTTAATAATACATTTTTGTATTTAAAATTTTTATGAGTGTTTTAATTATTACACCAGTATAATTATATTTGATTATGACTATATTGATGATAGGTAGAGACATAGAGTGGTAATTGATTTGCTTCCCTTCAAGTAACTTGAAGTGACTTAGAACCAAGGAAGTACTTAGACTTCTGAAATCAGGGAAATACTTAGTTTTAAAGTTGTTGAAGGAGTGATGCCCTTTGATTAATTTAATTACTTACAAGATTACCTCACACCTGTTTTGATGAACTTAGTCTGATTTTCTGCAATACTGGTAAGTGTTAAGGGATCACCGTTGCCTTTAGAGTATTCAGTCTTTTAAACGTGTTATGAGGGTTCAGGTGTCTGGCTTTTTGTAAGGTAATGTTTGATGCATGGTAACCAGATACTTGGCACCTTGTAACAATATATATATATATATATATATATATATATATATATATATATATATATATATATATATACGTATATATATATAAATATATATATATATAATATATATATATATATATATATATATATATGTATTGTATATATATATATATATATATATATATATATATATATATATATATAGATATATATATATATATGATATATATGATGTATATATATGTATATATATATATATATATATATATATATATATATATATATATATATATATTGTTATAAAATGCTTGTTCCCTCCTTGGAAATGTATTTATGTGAAAGTAAAAGTAATACCCTTTATAAACAATTTCACATACACTCCAGTTGGCCCTATGAACGGAAAGCCTTTGTTCTCTTTATTCCTATTGGCTGCCTTGGAATTATATATATATATATATATATTTAGAGTATATATATATATATATATATATATATATATATATATATATATTATATATATATCTATATATATATATATATATATATATATATATATCTATATATATATATATATACATATTGTTATAAAATGCCTGTTCCCTCCTTGGAAATGTATTTATGTGAAAGTAAAAGTGATGCTCCATTATAAACAATTTCACATACACTCCAGTTGCGCCTATGAACTGAAAGCATTTGTTATCTCTATTCCTATTGACTGCCTTGGAATTCATCTCCACAGGTGTCCTGGATGGGGAGGAGCACCTCTAGGCCGAGATTTTAAAAGGACGATTCCACAACAGCTCGTTCTCAGAATTCCCAGACACGTCTAATAATAGGCACCGGTAAAAACCCCAAAATATAGAAAGTAAGTACTATATTTCAGAGACTGCTGTCTCTCTCTTCAGGTAGGTAATGAATAAGAAAAGCTACAGAAAAGGCAGTATTTATGCAGAGATCCATCGACAGGTAAGCACGTTTTACTAAGTTACCTCCACTGCAGGTGAAAGGCTGTCTGAGCTATAGGATGTGTCTGGGAATTCTGAGAACGAGCTGCAGTGGCCTTGTCTCTTTAAAATCTTGACCTAAAGGTGCTCCTCCCTATTCAGGACACCTGTGGAGATTAATTCCAAGGCAGCCAATAGGAATAGAGATGGTTTAGAGAGAGCAAAGGCTTTCAGTTCATAGGAGCAACTGGAGAATATGTGAAATTGTTTATAAAGGGGTATTACTTTTACTTTGTTCTGGCTTAGAATCCTGAACACCTTCCCATTCTAGAGGACATTTCAACCCTAGACAGATTGGAATGGAAAAGACAAGCCAGAAACAAGGACAAATGACAAATACAAATCACTGGGCCTTCTATACTCCTTTGAGTGGACTTATAAAATAAACAAAACTCTGCGGATTCTAATTTTCCCATTTTCGAATGTTTACTTGACAGGCAGATAATTGAAACTAATTTAATTCTTGAAAATTAATGAATCAAGAATATTAAAGAATAAAGTGTGATGTGACTAAAGAGACTAATAACTAACAATTTGCTATAGCACAATAAAGAAAATCAAATTTTATTACACTTAAAATATAATGTCACGTTTGGAATGACTGTTAAAATGAACAGCAATAGTGACTAGATAAATTAAATTCTACTGGGTTAATAGCATACTTAATTCTATCATGTATAATACTGTCAGCTTATTGTTTAAGGCAACACATGCTATTAGTTTGCCTTGATGGGGGGGAAATGACATGTTCATAGGGGTCTTAATAGCCCTACGATTTCATTAAGTAACATTGTCTCCAGCCATCAAGACGACGCATAACAATATTAATTTCTCCATAGGGGACATTAGTGTGAATTAACAGGGATAGAATTATGAAAGTAATTTTCCATAGAGAAGAAACAAAATTAAACAAAATGTAAGTCTCACCAGAGACACTGACAATTTTACAAAATATAGAGACTAGGAAGGAACATTAAATCAGCAGTTAAATCAAAACAATGTATAAACGAGCCATGCTTTGAAAATATAGCTAAAGTTATAGCATTTTTTGCTGGCTAAAATTTTTCCAAGTCCCATGGAATGCTGAGTGCCTAGAATAGTGCACTGTGCCAATTGTAGCACTTTTATGAACGACCCTAGGGGTTTAAAATGACATATCTTGGGAAGTTACATATGCCCAGATAGTAGTTCCCACCATAATACCAATTTATGAGGCCAGAATGGCTGGCAGATGGGGCTATGCTTAAGCAGAACATACAATGGAAATAAATGCCTAAAGGTGATAATGAAGAGGAAAGGAAACTATGGGAGAGAACATATAGACAGTACAAAAATAGAAAGTTACAAAAGGATAGGAAGGAATTAAAAGTAGCAGAATGTAGCACTCTCCTCTGGATGGAGAGGGTCCGGATTCTCTATATGAGGGTGGAACTGTATCAGGCACTAATGCGGAGAGAGACTATTGACTCTTATAGGGTTTCTGAAAACCTTGACGCCCTTTTTCCTTCTTTCTTCGACATCTCCGAGGTCAGTTTGACGCATGGGGGGTCTTGAAAGACTAAAGCGCTCTGAAGATGCCGGAGGGGGTTCAGCTGGTGCAACAACCAGGGGCACTGGTACTCGTCCCCGTGCCTAATGCTACATGGCTCAGTTCCCTGAGTTCTTCAGCCAAATAGGATTTGGCAGTCATTACTCTGGGACCGGTTAGCTGCTGACGGAGGGGGAGTGGAGGAGGTAGTGGTATTCGGGATGGGCTCAAAGTTAGGATGACCGACTCCCACACGAGTTGTGAGGCCACACCATTGGTGGAGTGTCTGTTATGGTCATGGGTGTCCTGAAGGATGCCTATTGGAATTGGAGCTTCCCCAACTGCTAACATGGGTAGCGGTGCCAAGCCAGTGGAGGGGAGGCAACCAGGATTGAGAACTCCGGAAGGGAGACTCGAGTCTTGCCTTGGCACTGGCACTGAAGCCGTACCAGCCGTAGTGAGAGGATTCAAATGTGCCTCAAAGTCCATGAGGGACAGAGCCTGGCACTGCCTGGTACTTTCAAGTAGCACTGGCCATGCAGAGGTAGTTCTTGGAGGCCTATGCAATGGATCTGGAGCTATGTAAGGGCAGGGGCCCTGAGAAGGTACAAAGGTAGGAGGAGACTTAAAATCTTGTCCTAGCAGGACGTCATAACCTCTTGTCTACTGTCTCAACCGGACAGTAGACAAGAACATTTTGACATGGTTGAGGCTCCCTATCATGATGAATTGGTGCCTATCAACCCGAGCTCCATAAGGAATTTTATTCTCTCGAATGATGGATACCAATGCACCAGTGTTATCAAAAGCTTGGACCTGGTGGGCAGTATAACCTCTGGGAGGTGCTACAAATATAGGGCCCTGAGCAGGAGGACCTAGCACTGAAGGATTCATCACTGCTATAGCAATGGCAGAAACAGGAGCTTTCTTGGAGCATCCCGCCCATGCAGCAGTGTGCCCATGCACTTCGCAGGAGTCACAGAAACTCTTGCTAAAATCAGGTTTGGGCCTGTTGTTTTGATTCCAATGGCCATTATTCTTATTATTATTATGATGGGGAGTTCCATTCTGAGAAGGAGCAGGAGCTGGCTGAGGAGGGTTTGCTTTCGAGAGGCACTGCTCCATGGTGGGCCCTTGTTTATTGCAATGCCCACACACAGGTTTCTGTGGAGGATTATTGGGTTGCTGGCTAGGCTGAGAGGTGGCAGTAGGAGGGAGAGGGAGAGCAGGGCGAATTTTCTTCTTCAAGGAGCTCTGCAGCGGATGGCAGGTGTCGTAGGCCTTCGCCCATCTACAGCACTCCAAAATAGTTTTAGGTGCCTTGTCCACCAAGTGGGTGGCAAAATCAGGGGGAGCATAGGACAGGAAGTCCTCTAATTGAAAAAGTTCTAAGACCTCCTCAACAGATGTTGCGTTGGAGGCCTTCATTCACCTATGGAGTGCCAGTGTCTTCTTGGCTACCCACTCTGTCCATGTTTGGTTAACCTCCTTGGGCATGCTCCTCCACTTCTTACTCCACTGGTCTGAGGTTAGCTCATAAGCCCCAAGGATTGTCTCTCAGACGAGGGCGAGATCTTGTTGCTCATTCAGGGGGAGGGCCTCGAATGCAGTCCAGCCTTTGCCAGCAAGATGCTTGTCAAAGAGGAGGGCCACTTCCTGGGGGGTTAGATTGAAGTTCTCGGACATTTGCTCGACATGATCAAGCCAGGTGTCAGGCTTGCTATCGTCCCAAGTCCTAATGAGGGTTCCCATGCTGTGGAGGTGAGAGTGTGAAGATGGGGGCACAGGGGGTAGGGTGGCACTCGGGGGTGCCAGAGCGGTACTATGGACTGCCATAGCCAGTTGATGTGCTCTGCAGCTTCTCTTCTCTCCTGGGCTTCTCTTTCTTTCTCCTTTCAGCTGCTTGGAATTCACCCTCAGCTGCTTGGAATGCTCTTTCATCTGCTTCTCTCTCAGCTGCTTCTCTTTTCTCTTGTGCTTCTCTCTCCAGCTCCCCTTCAGCTGCCTGGAATGCTCTTTCTGCAGCTTCCTTCATTTTATCATTCACCCAATTTATCAGTTTTGCACCCTCCCGCCCCATGGCTCTTCTGGCTTCAATGAAGGCCCTGACCTCCTCCAGTGTAGCGTTACCAGCCATATTCTCAGCAGTAAAACGCTAGTAGTCTAGTGTCAGGATAATAGGATGGAAGGCAGTCACGAAAACTGCAAATGTCGCCAGGGTATGGAATACTCAATGCTATACCAGGCAAATAACAAGGATCCCCATGGCTGGAATATCTGCAGAAGCAGACCAGATGACAGCCAAGAGGCTGAAAACATCCTCCACGTAGTGCTTAAATCTCACGTAGGTGATGTGGGAAACAACAGTAAACGAAATTTTGTAAATGCCTCATGCAATTATTTTACACTAGTGTCGTAACCCATATTGATAGAGGGAAGAGGAAAAACCAAATAAAATTTTTTCACCACTGCGATGTCACCAACTCCACAGAATTCCCGTTATACCATAACCTTTTTGGCAACTCTATTTTCTCCTGCAAAATTTAGACCTACCAATTCTAAGTCACAAATTTAAATTACTATAGAATTTGGGTTTCACATGGGCCGGCAAGACGGAGGGGAAGGGAATAGAGAGAATTCCCACCTAGTTCTTAGTCCAATGCCGGGGGTAGGGAGAGAAAGGGAAAAGCATACTCTTGCGCAAAAGTAGCTACCCTTGTGTTTACAAACACAGTTAGTTATTTACCTGCTTTGATGATCTCTCTTTACACAGAATGGAAGCGCTGACCATTGATTTTCTTTGTCGCTTATACTAATATTAAATGAATTTATGCTAGCGTATTTTTTTTATCACTTAACATATCTACTCTTCTTTTTCTTTTCCATAAAAGGAGGACAATACGATAAGATTTGATTGGATACGTGGCCAGGGATTTCTCCAGGAACAATCCTTATATGTAAAAGGATTTTAATTTTATTATCCTGTCTAACCACGAGAGAGAGAGAGAGAGAGAAAGAGAGAGAGAGAGAGAGAGAGAGAGAGAGAGAGAGAGAGGGGGGGGTTAATGTGCCCAGGTAACAATGAAACAGCGCTGATTCTTTTTTTAAAAGCCTAGCTACGGCATCTCTTTACGACATTAGATTCAACGATTTACACTTGCAATTTACAAAATATGGCACTGGTTTTTTCATTTTGTATTTACTACACTGCCTAAATACCTAATATGCTTCATGCAATAGCACATAAGAAAAAGAACCTAAGGTTAAATTTCTCTCTATCTAGGCTATCATTATGCAAGTAGCTCTAAAATCTTCCTATCGCTATTCTAATGGCAGTCAGATTTTATTCACCCTTAACTAGTTCTACACAAGTAATGAGCAATAAAAAATAAGAATTTATTCTATCCCTGTAGTGGAGATTTGGGAAACCTTGTCTTGCGCTTGCTCAAAAATATAAAGAGGAATTCAGATTGGTTTCTCTGCTCGTGATACCAGTTTAACGATCACTATGACTGAAAAATGAAAATAAATTTTCACACAAAACTGGCAAAGGTCGTCATTTTGTTCTAAACAGATCGTTCTCTCAGTGAAAATGTACTTATGTGATTTTCTAGCACTCCTAAAATGGCCTTGCATGGAGGGATGAGGGTTCTAACATACAAAAATCTACGGCTGAAGGTCGACATTACTAAAAGGAGGAATTTACATAGGACTCTGGACTTTAGTTTTAATGAACTATGTTTACATTTAAATTATGCGTAGGTCCAGAAATTAATGGAAGGTGGTTGATTACAGGTCCACCAGAACACATGGCTGGGTAATGACCCAGACACAGTGATATGAATTGTGCAAAGCGGGTTATTTAAATGTAAGCGTCGTATCCAAGGGTTCCTAATTTCCCTCTCACAACCAGGCACAATATTTGTCTTCAAAGCGATTGCATTCTAGCATCAGTACTAAGGCAATGGGCACTTGGGAAAGGGTTACACATTACTTGCTCTTAGCATTGCATATCAAAGCTCACTCAAGGGGGCCATATAATGACTTAGGAGCTTACACAGAATGGAATACTACGTTGCTTGATTCACAGGGGGGATGTTTAATATCATTACTAGCATCACAAGGGGAATTAATCACAGCATTGAACCATAATTGGGGAGTGAGAAGCTGAGCCAAGAAGGGGGAAAGTCACCTTGGAAGAATAAAACAAAATACAGACAAGAGGTAAAAACGATTCACTGACTGCACAAGAAATTACTCTCACCGTACCTGAAAATCCTTCGTCTTGTTGTCTTCTCATCTCCTGATCAATCTGTGCACTATGGATGGTAAAAGAACACATGTGGGATCCTCACAGGAGCAAGGGAGCAAAAGGTTGAAGTGGTGTTCTGCAAGTGAGAGGTGTCTGCGTTTGGGAATTCTCAGAACAAGCTGCTGTGGCCTCGTACTTTTAAAATTTTGGCTTAGAGGTGCTCCTTCCCATTCCGGACACCTGTGGAGAGTAATTCCAAGGCAGCCAATAGGAATAGAGATGGTCTAGAGAGAATGAAGGCTGGCTTTTAGTTCATAGGGGCAACTCGAGAATATGTGAAATTGTTTATAGAGGGATATTACTTTTACTTGCTTCTGGCTTAAAATTCTGAACAATATATATATAAATATATATATATATATATATATATATATATATATATATAGTATATGTGTGCATATGCGTGTGTATGCGTGCGTGAGTGTGTGTATAGTGCATATAAAAACTTTCACACAGGTCTGTCATCAAGGAATAAAGCTATAGTCTTGATTCCTTTTCCCACACATTATTCGTAAACAATCTTGGAACTGAGACATCCTACAACTAAGGATTTTGTGATCCATTATCCATATTCAGAGATGAGACGATGTTGAACTTCCTTTACACAAGCAGCAATTTTGTCCTTCGCTACAAAGGGAGACTACCTTTCATTCACTGATTGATGTCAGCCTTCACAAATACAGTGGTAAAGGGGAGCCCTATCTGCCATTCATGAGATGACCTACTCTATTTATACATTAAGGCATTGTAACCTCTAAATCTGTTTCGAACATATTTTGAGCTCCTCTCTAGACTCCAATATATAAAAAATTATTGTAAACCAAATCATGTTCAACTTCTATTCTGGTAGCACTTATTTGAGTGGTATGCCTGAGAGAGAGAGAGAGAGAGAGAGAGAGAGAGAGAGAGAGAGAGTGATTGTTGTCTAATAGAGCGAGATGATTAACGGAAAAGTAGGAGTGGAGAGAGCGTTTTCAAAAATACGGAGCGGGTGGAGGAGAGTGGAGGGCGAAGACTCACTAAGACAGAGGGACACAAAGAAAGACAAATAGTAGAGGGAGGAGGAGACGACAGGGAGGGAGGAATGGAGGGACGAAGGGAGGGTAGGACGGAAGGAGGGCCAGCAAGGTATGATAGAGAGGGGTTGGGTTGCATCCCTGTCTCCTACTCTCTCTATTATGTGTCTCGCCCCCAGCCCCGTACCAACAACCTGCATTTTAGCTTAATTACAGGTACCGCCTCCACCGTGACAAAAACCTGCATATCACTCAGGAGGGAGACGCATTATGTTGTTTGGGAACTACTCCGATGATGGGATTCCATCAAGGAGACACACTTAGCAGAGACGACAAGACACAAGGAGCTATTTTACTGGAAAAAACGAAGAAAAATCAGCTTTAAATGATTAAATGGGGTGGTATGTGAGACCTAAATTTCAAAAAGGTTTCATTTATCAACTAACCAGATGGAAATATAGTGTGAAACTCCACGACCAACATTATTGCACCGTGGTTATATATATATATATATATATATATATATATATATATATATATATATATATATATATATATATATATATATATATATATCTATAAGGTTAAAGCCACGAAGGACGAAGCAAAGTGAAGCAATGGAGGACTGTTGCAAGTCCTTTCAACTCTCGTCCTCTACTATGTAGACTGATATAAATATGAAAGTGAGTTTACAAAGAAAGCTCAGATAAATGACAGATAGGGATTATATAGGAAAATATGTACCTGGCATCCAACACGCCTGGAAAATTAGTAGACCTACCCAAAGTAGGGGTACAATTTAAGAGGTTTACAAAAGATTAAGTTCAACTGCTCGGAAGCAGGGATAAGGCAATTAAAAGATCATACAGGGTGAACTGACCACCAAAGATGTTATAAAAATACAATTCAATAAATCTCATTTAGATAAACAATAAAAAAATTTTTGCAAAGTAAACATTTTTACACACCACATATTAAACATGCAGATTCAAAGAAAATATCTATAAGGATAACTAATTTGTACTTAAGTCAGTGATTTTATCTTTAAAGTCATTCTTAAACATTTTGCTTATGCAAGGGTCCAAATAATACCGGCCAGAGCTAAGGCTAAAATTATAATTGGAAGTAAATTGTATAATTGCAGATTCTAAAAGAATTCGTGAAAAGACATCATTAATCTGTTGATTTCTGAACTATCAGTCCAATTTATCCTGTGACCATTGTCACTTAAATGAAAGAATATTGCATTGAATGTATGCTCAGTTTTAACTGAATACTTATGCTGTTTAATTCGTACTTCTAAATCCTTGCTAGACTGGCCCGATATATAAAGAGGGGCAGTCCAAACATGGAATTTTATATATAATGTTGTTGCTTTCCTTAGGGACATTTTTATTAGCATTCCTTTTGGTATCTTATAGGCGAAAATAAGATTGACCTTAAATGATTTTAACAATGATTTTATGGTTTCAAAACCGCTAAAATAAGGCAAGCCAGGAATGTTCTTAGGAGTTTCTTTCTCCGTTTTACTTTCAATATAAAACTTTTTGTGGGCTTTATTATTGCAAATCTCTAATATATGTGAAGGATAACATAAATCTGTCCCTATTTTTCTTATGTATTTGATTTCTTGATCCCAAGATTGGGGATTGACAATGGACAATGCTTGTAAAAACATAGAAGAAAAAATTCATATTTTGATATTAAGATGGTGGCCTGAATAAAAATAGACATAAGTTAAGTTGCTGGTTGGTTTCCTATAAATACTGGATTTGCATCTAAGAAAGGGAAGCAATTGTCTTTTTCCCATCCAAAAGTTAACTTAATTGACGATATCTGGTTATTGAAATTAGATAGTAAATCAATTACATCAATGCCAGCAGGCAAAACAGGTAAAGTGTCGCCAACATATCTATACCACATTAAAGGAATATAATGATATTAGGTAAATAAAGTTTTTCAAAAAATTCCATATACAAGGTTGAGAGAAGTGGTGAAGAAGGGATGTTCACTTCCATACCAAATATTTGTTGATAAAATTCACCATTGAATATAAACTTACAATCACAAATGCACAGCCTAGTGAGTGAAATAATATGACTTACAGGTAGAGGTAATTTATGATGGGTTAGTTCGTTACTGAGATACTCTAAAATAGAATCTATATGGACTTTAGTAAAAAGAGAACACACATCAAAACTAACAAATCTATCAGTGAGACAAAAAGTGATTTTGTTTAATTTATCAACTAAATCTAGAGAATTATAATCGGAGATAGTTCCAAGTAACAGGGACAAGAGCTTCTTAATATATTTCGAAAGTTTATATGATATTGAGCCAACAGTACTAAAAGTATTCCGCCATAATACATTCATGTAGTGTGAAACAAAAACAAGGCGCTTCACATAAAACGGTAGAGACTCGCAAAGCAAAATTCTAAATAAAATAAGCTTATTCTGTAAAGACTAATGAAACGAAAGATTGTTATATTTAACGAAAACAGAAAGTGGCAGATTTATAATAAAAACCATCAATTCCTTGAATTCTTTATAGTACAAGCTCTTGATGGAAAATTAATGAAAGAATATGTCAGATGAGCTTTTCTCAACAAATGGAACAAACAACCAAAGACAAGAGTATGACAAAAATAAACCAAAGTGAGGCAGAGACAGCACTGCTGGTGGGAGGAGGAGGAGGGGGAGGAGGAGGAGGAGGAGGATAGTCGGTATGGAAGAGAGGTAAATACGAAGTGCCATCTCACAGTGTCTGAATAGAATCATTAAGATCAGAGGGCAGGTGAAGGGAGGCTGATGAGGGGAGCTACTCAGGTGGGATGTATCCCCTCATATCCACCTTCTAGCTCCGCTCTCTCCCTCTCTTCAATCACCTCCCCTCTTCAATTGTCACTACTTTTCACACACACACATCTCTCTCTCTCTCTCTCTCCTCTCTCTCTCTCTCTCTCTCTCTCTCTAAAACCTTAAACGCAAAGTTTTCCTTCCCAATAATTTCCCCTTTAGACAATATATTGAGAACGTACTTCAGATCTCGGCAGATTTTTTTTATTTTCCCCTTTAAAGGTTTCTCGCATGTTTGTATGTTTCGTATTATACAGTGAACCAAGAAATGACCTGTTCAGAGGTTTGCTCTGAATTACAACGGATTATATGACAATTATCTGATATAATAATAAATAATACATCTATGATGATTAATGAACATATTCCCACCTACCTAATTAAGGGAATTAAATGACTAGTAGACCACGTTCATGAGGCTATAGTACCCTTCCAACATGATTTGCTGGTGTGATTGCTTATCAATATCTAATCTACTTAACTTCAAGAGGCTCGTCTTTAGAAAATAGATCATGCAAGTGTACTGAACTAAGAAACCTTAGTCTACCTCTTAAGTTTTCTATATCTCAAACTTTTAGGGCTGAACAAGTGTACTGAAATAAAAAACTTTAGTCTAACTCTTAAGTTTTTTATATCTCAAACTTTTAAGGCTGAACATTATCATATGGCTTATTCTAGTTTATTCAAGGTATCAAGGCATACCAGACTTAAATCAAACAAAGCACTGTTCGCAGTATTAGGTGCATTGCTCCAGCCATTATTTTTAGTGATATTTCGAGAACTAACGGTTCTTTTGACTAGTGTTTTTTGTTAGATATCAGTGCCATCAGATGTCTAAAAAAAACCAGTAAACATAAAAAAATATTCAGTCGCCAGACAACTAACAAATTGCAAATCTCCAGAAGGTAAAAATAAGAATGAATGTGTTTAGATCGTGTCACGATGCGCTGTGTACGTCTCTCAACAAATATTCGTTGGAGGGTGAAACGTTTTAGCTTAATATTTCATACCTGCTACTACGATATGAAACACTGGGAGACACATTTACTGTCATCCTTGATCAGAATAACTATTCATTTGAACCTACATCTTTTATAATTATTTATTTAAGCAACTAAATTACCACTAACATACTTCCTTACTTCCCCACACCTCCTGATACAGCATAGCCAACCAATTCTTTTCCCTGCTATTATCTTTTACAGCTCAACAACACAAACTTCCACTTCATCGAGTTTTGTGTTTTTCCTTGTAAAACAAATCCCATAACTGGTTGAGCACTGAGGTTATGGGTGCATAGGCTGCTTGAGTAACGCTCATAGCCCTCTCTTTGTCCTAATAACCGATATTAACAATTTCGTATCTAACATTTTCCAACATAAATATCGAAAAAAAAACTAACTGCACAAGGTATTCCTAAAGAATATTTTGTGTATAACGTAACATTTTCTGTTTCATTGACATTCTGCAAGCTGCACTAACTTTTATTATCTCATCCACACCTTGGGGTTCTCCATAAAGGAGACTTCCT
>NC_061108.1:52095981-52098481 GCF_015104395.2 Macrobrachium nipponense | reverse complement strand
TTTACTTAAATTACTTTGAAAAGAGTGATGTATGAAGTGTATCTTTTATCCATTATTATCTTTATTACAGATGGGTTCTATTCCATGGTATTAGAGACAGGATTCTCTAACCTGACTAAAACAATGAACCTATTGACATTCTGGGTCTGGGAGTGAATTCTTAGTTAGGAGGGTAGAATGATACTTACTAGTTTTCTTTGTGGGCAGATTTGGGTTTTTGTCACTATGACTTGTTTAATCATTTTGTTCTATTTTATATTCATCTGCTTTGGGTAATAAATAGTATATTTTTGTACTTACATGATCTTAATAGCCTAATGACATGTTTGCAGACAGAGGGCACCATTGACAGCAGGTAAGGGTTTCCAATTTGTGTAGTTTTAATAAAAGGGGGGTAAGATATATATACTAGCTGACCAACCCAGCACTGCCCAGGAAAACTCTGAATGACAACCAATAAACTCTCTCTTTCTCTCTCCCCCCAAACTTCCTCTACTCTCTCTCTCTCTCTCTCTCTCTCTCTCTCTCTCTCTCTCTCTCTCCTTTCCTGTTAAGATAGTTGTTTCACTTACATTGCTCATCATTTCTGACATTTTATACTATATGGACACTGTGAGTGTCTGTTCAACCAAGCAATCTCAAATAGTATGGATTAGACACTAATATACATCATTTTGACATTTTATTTTTTAACCCTTCTCACCCCACCCCTCTTCCTATAGAGGGTGAACTTGGACTTGAAGGGTATTGGAAGTGTCACTATTAATCTCAGCAACCTCAAAAGCTATGGATTAGACACTAATATCTGTCGTTTTCAGTTATTTTTATCATCCCTCCTCACCACTTTTCACTCACCCTCCCTATTGGGGCAGAACTTGGACTTGAAGGGCATCGGGAGTGTCATTATTAATCTCAGCGACTTCAAAAACTATGGATTAGACACTACATCGTTTTCAATTATTTTTATTTTTGCCCCTTTCCCTCCCCCATCCCACATACCCCCTTAGGGGCCAGGGATGTATTACCCTGATAGTATTCTTTCTCCGATGCTAAGTTATATGTATACCAAGTTTGGCTGAAAATGCTCAATGTGTGTAAAAGTGTATTTGGCACAAACACACACACATATATACATGCATCTATTTTCATATATATTTTTAAGTTCACACTGTAGAATAAACTACGAAAGTACTTGTTCACACACCTTCTTGGTAGATTTTGTGATAGTCTCAAGCAGGTGTTCTTTTGTGCTTCATTGGATATATATATATATTATATATATATATATATATATATATATACTATATATATATATATATATATATATATATATATAGATATATATATATATATATATATATATATATATATATAATATATATATATATATATAAAGGTGTTGCCACAGAGGAAAATTGAAAGGCGAGAAAGCCAAGAACTTTCGGTCTAGCACGACTCTTTATTTAGGCACAACTGATTCATACAGAGCAAAAACATAGTACAAGTAGGCTTAATATCCAAACTGACATTACAAGATTAGCATAAGGTCCAATTCACTCTACAGAAACGAAAAAACGCCTGAGGGCAAGATTAGAGATTTTAGGCAGCCACACCTTGGAAGAACACACACGTTATCAGCAGATGATTCATCCAGAAAACAATACATATTGAAAAAACAAGGAGGCATATACAACTTAGTAACATCCCGAAAAAAAAAAGATTAAGGATTTAGGCACAGTGCCTTGTCAAGGCAAATTGTATTCAAGAAAACCATACATTTTGTATTAGTTAACATGAAATTTACATGAATGTTCCAAAAAATGAGTGAAACTCTTGACATTAATATTACTGAAAACAACATTTATGTTGAAAAGCTTTAAAATTCTAGGAATTTCTAAAAAGCTTTCATCATAGGGTAATTTTAGAATGTTATGTTTACTAAATTCAAGTTTGCCATTAGTTAAATAAAATGTTTTTGTAGCTCTTTTACATGCCACATCTACAAACGTCCTTGGATATTTAAGTTTCAAGGCAATATCATAATAAGTTTTAATCTCAGCGTCAATAAACTGCGGGCTATAGACACGTAAAGCCCTTAGGAACATCCCAGAAAAAACAGGATGTAGATAAATATAAGCAACAAAATTAATATATTCGGTTTTTACATGTTTTGGACTATATGGATACGTTGTAGTTTCTGTTAAGGTTAAATCTATGTTTAAGATTGTGACCGTTTGATATCCGATAATCCTGGATTGCCTCTTTGATTTTTACCCTTCTGACAATTAACCATCTGGTATTCCTGATCTTTGTGTTTACCTGATAACTTTCTTTCCAACTGTATTTCATTCGTTCTTTAGTAAACACGAAAGCGCTTAGATTTCTGCCTATCATTTTCCTGTGGTTTCGCTTATATATATATATATATATATATAATATATATATATATATATATATATATATATATATATATATGCCACATACATATATATATATATAT
>NC_061108.1:52075981-52090981 GCF_015104395.2 Macrobrachium nipponense | reverse complement strand
CTCTCTTTGAACAGGCTAAAATTCCTTTTATGACTTTCAAGAAGCAAGACACTCCAACGGAAATTATAACACTTCTATCTATCCTTGTATGCAAAAATCTACCGATCCGTTTTTTTCAGATATCATAAGCATTTGTAATAACCGTTACAAGTTTTCAACTTATCGATTCCCTCACAATATTTATACAAACCTATCACTATAATCGCTAGATCCAGTATGGGAACATAAGATTAGATCCGTTGTCCCGTAGTGATACTACAAATATATATGATGTATATAGCGAAAAATGTATCAGTAAAAATATTAAATTGATAACTATCTAAAAATCAATCTTTTATCATCTGTAAAGTAAAATTTTAAACGCTAACCATTGCAGCATCTAAGTTCTACCTAAATCAAAATCAAAATTAACGTTGAATTACGCGCGCAAGTGTGCGTGTGTGTGTGTGTGTGTGTGTGTGTGTGTGTGTTGTGTGTGTGTATGTGTGAGAAGAGAAAAAGAGAAAACCAATCAACCGGCTTGGTCTACTGTGCTTTCCAATACAGCAATAAAGTTAATCAACAAGCAATCCTTGAAAGCGAGAAGCCAATCAACAAATGAAACACAAGACGTAAACAACTGGTGAACAGCTCAGGAACTACAGTACGGATATTTGCCTCTTCCATATCAGACCTCCTGGACACCTTCTATCAAACTGTTTTCACTCTACTCACTTTTTCCTAACCTTTGTCCTTTCACGCTGATAACCTATTTGCTCTTCTAAGGTAACTTTTGCTGTCGTTATGTTTACCATGTCTAAGAGAGAGAGAGAGAGAGAGAGAGAGAGAGAGAGAGAGAGAGATCTTGTCAAATTAATTTTCAGCCTAAACCTTTTGCTCCCCCGACCAAGATCTACGCAGAAATCTGCAACTCCCCTCAGGTTCCTCAGATTCCCTTCAGTTATTCATAATATTCATTGTTTTGCGTCGTATGCAGGGCGAAGGGAGACGTTAAAATTTTAATTGAATCAGTGAGTAGCAAATGAATGGCAATTGTGCATCTGCAACTCTTAATAAAGCATATTATCTTCGGTTAGCTACTTACTAATAATGAAGCAGGTGATACGAGGAAGAACAAAATTTTTCTCCTGGGTGAGATACAAGTACCTTTCATAAAGTTATCCACAAGAAAAAAAAAAAAATAATAAAATATATATATATATATATATATATATATATATATATATATATATATATATATATATATATATATATATATATATATATATATATATATATATATATATATATATATATATATATATATATATATATATATATATATATATATATAAATATATATATATATATATATATATATATATATATATATATATATATATATATATATATATATATATATATATATATATATACGTATATGCATATACACATTAAGTATTCACATGTGATGTGAATACATAAAATATAGTATAGTCACAACAAACAGAAGGTATCCCTGAGACTGTTGGTCTCTGGAAATTTAAAAATTAGTATTTGAAAACAATGGCTTATCCAAATTTCTAACCGAGAATTTGCCAACTTGTGATGGACAAAAATTGTAGAGATTAAGTTTAGGTCCACAGACCATTATTCTCAGGAAGAACTTCTCCTTGTTGGGATTATTTATTGTAATACTACACTCTATGTATTCACATTGCATGTTCATTATTACATGCCCCCGTTCATTCAATATATCAATAGACAACTATATGTGTTTGGTCCTTATGGGTGACAATTTATCTAAAATATAAAATCCTTTATTGATTATGCGGATTCGAAATCTGTTGCAGTTTTTTACCAGGCAGGACAAGGAAAACTTCAACAATATTTAAAAATGGATAACTATAGTCTCTTAAAATCTGCAATAAAATACAATGAAAAATTTTGAATTTATTTCAGAATTTTACCATTTCATTTAAAGGTCAAATCTGCTAGATTCCCGTCAGAATACGCCAAAATGTCAGTTTGCTTAGCTTTGCTTAATTGCAACTATAACAGTGAGAACATAAATATGGACTACATTACAGTTCCTCTCACAGCACGTTAACTTTCGCCTCTACAATGTATCAACAATCAGACGTGAAAATTCTGAATGTTTTCATGAGGATTTTTACAATTAAATGTGTGCGTCAAACAAATCAGATTCCAGTCCGATTATGTCTATCCGTCTGACTGGTTTCCCCTGCTTGAAAATAGGAGAAAAGAAAGTAACAAACCGCAGGACAACAGCCAAATTCGACCGCTACAACACACCGGTGAGCATAAAACCTCGGGGGTCAACCTAAGCCGAGGGTTGAAATATCGGCACCTCAAAATAGAGGCTCTATGCACCGGATATACATTCAGAAACACGATTTAGGAAGTGTAATCATAACTTAGGAGCTTAACCCTTCAACGGATCTCTTTGGAAATACCTTTTTGGGGTTTTCACGCCTATTTGAGAAGAGAGGAAAGGGAGGGGCCGGGGACGGACGGAGAAGAGGGAGGGAGGTACCTTCAAAGGCTGTGTGTGCAACGGTGCAATTCAATTGCATACCTATTCATTCTCTCTCTCTCTCTCTCTCTCTCTCTCTCTCTCTCTCTCTCTCTCTGAATTCATTGTTGTATAAAGAAAATACGTGTATTCTCTCTCTCTCTCTCTCTCTCTCTCTCTCTCTCTCTCTCTCTAGCGAATCTCAAAGCGATTTCATACGTAACTCACAGCGCAAGAAAAACTTTTGAAAGCCCTCACACCAACGATCTGGAAACACCCAAAAGCCTCAGGTACCGCTTCCATCATTACCTAGGCATAACAGGTAGTAACACCACCGCAAGAACGACCGTCAGGTACCGAGAAACCCGCCTGATCCATTCAAAGGCTGAATCCAAAAGCGATTTCATCGTTGCAGAGCGACAAATGCGGCTATAATAAAAAAAGGTTAAAAGTAAAGGAAGAAATCTTTCAAACATTTCACACTAGTGATTCGCGCGCGCGCATACATACACACACACACACACACACACACACACAGCTAAAACCCCCAGGTGGCTGCTTTGGGTTTCAACCGGCGGATCGCACGTCGGCCGCATAACAAAAGAACCTTCTAAGGCGCAAGTAACGCTAATTAATGCAGGTAAGCTTGGACACTTAACCTCCGGACACACCGTGCAAGAAAGGAAAAGGAAGAGGAAAGCAAGGAGAGAGAGAATGAGGGACAAGAGACGCTAACGTTTGGCAAACACAGTTGAGAGAACGGGTTGATAAGGGCACTCGGGGACTTGGAAAAGAGGGAGCCAGATGGAGGAGAGGCTGGGTGGGATGGCCGGGAGAAGGGAGGGGGGGGGGGGGGAGCAGCAGCCTAAGGCAGCTTAGGGCCAGGTGAGCTTCACAAAAGATGAAGACCCGACCAAGAGGGACAGTAAACATCAGTTTTTTTTGTGCCTAGGGGAACTGAGATACTAGAAAGACAGACAGACGGACAGATTTTCAAGACTGCAACGTCTATCTATTTCTTAGTATCGTTTTCTCATTCAACTTAACTACATCTAGCTATGTTCATATTTTTTCCTGTTTCGAAGGTCCTATTAGGCAGCTACACTCGATTAATGAGAAAGAAAAACAGAGAGAGAGAGAGAGAGAGAGAGAGAGAGAGAGAGAGAGAGAGAGAGACGCAAGCGTCTTGTGTGTGGAAGAGTGCCCTTGTTGTAAAGAATGACTTCCCTTGGTTGAATTCACTGATAGGCTACATGCAGTAATGAATATGTTGAGCAATGAACATACAAGTGTGTCGCAAGCTAATAGATCACCATACATACCATTAGTCATAATATGTTTAAATTCCTTTCAGTGGTTTTATGAAACTGGAGCTAATTTTCTTTTGTATTTTCATAATTTCCATCTTTAGCACATTTAACACTAAAATATTAGATTTTGCGGTACACTATGTAAATGAGCTGCCATAGAGAGTAAATAGAGAGGCATTGCAATGAAAGATCAAGGGATATTGGCGGAGTAAGAGCCCGTGCTGGTGCAAGTCCAACTCCGCTTAGCCACATCCTCATTTATATGAACTCCGATTCTCTATGCTTCAGGACCCTTGGTGGATGTTGTTTAGGGATAATATAATGTATGAGTTTAGATTTTCGATTTTTTCATCTTCATTCTTCATTTGCGAGTCTGAGACACAGGCAATTGCGTTTCTAGAAAGGATCTCTTTGAGCGGACGTACTTAATTCGCCCGTAATATACTAATCCAACTTCCATTTCAATTTGTTCCTGAGAAAACGTTCATTTTCTGATATCTGGCTTTTATGATTTTTAACACCATACCTATCTTATTACTTCATCCTGTGCCCTTTCCTAATGCACATTAGCAGTCTAGTCAAAAATATTAAATCACAATTTGACCAGTATTATATATAAATAATAAAGACAAAGCGACTCATACGATTCCTTCTGAGCTTATTTAGCTCATTATCGTTGAACCAATTCCATGGGAAAGTCAATAACAGTGGATGTAGATATATATCTAGCAGTATAAAAAATATACTTTGGAAATACGGTACTTTATTGTGACCAACCTTTCTTTTCCTAAGAAAAGAAAAAAAAATAATAAGCATTGCAGTTCCACTTTTATTTCTAGATTTATAACTTGCTAGTAACATGCAAAGTTTACATTTAACAAGTCATGCGGTATGATCTGGATACAAATCAAATAATAAAACAAATGGACGAGTATTTTAGACCACATTTACTGATGGTTTTCTTGCAGTTGCCACTACCTTCAATCTCTTCATGTACAACGCTTTTCTCTCTCTCTCTCTCTCTCTCTCTCTCCTTCGTCTTCTTCTTCTTCTCCTTCTTCTTTTGTGTTTGCAGCAGTAAAGAATGACTAATTTTTTAAAAAGGTGACACTTTACCTGAGAGAGCCTCTTTTAGGTGCTCCTCTTTTTACCGTCTGCAATGAAAGCCTCTTATCATCTCTTATCCGCCTCGCTTACATTTCACCTTTCATCGCCCTCCTCTTAAAGATGATTAACTCTCGTTCCGAAATTGGAAAATAAGTCGGGGATTTTTAGCGAAAGTACCTTTTGTTAACGCTACATTAGTGTGTGTGCGCCAGTGTGTGTTCACCTCCACTCGATTGTCTCACTGGGCCTGGACATTTATTCCCGGTTTTTGTTAAAATTCTGAAATGCAAACGTCCTCGTCCATCGCAATTTTATTCTCTACGAGAAGAGCTGAATATATTTCACAAATTTCTTGCTCGTAGACCGGAAATAACTTCTTTCTGTTTCCCATTATCCATCTAAAATGATCTAATGCAGAGCGTTCGTGCTCATCTCTCTTATGGCAAGGAAACTGAATACTGTAACACTAAATTCTTTGAAGATCTGCAAACAACTGTCCTTATTCAAAGTTCTTTCTCGTAAGCATCTTACTGCATGTTTGAGAATATATTATATTCTAGTTATGTTAGTTGTGAACTACATATATATATATATATATATATATATATATATATTATGTATACATATATGTATATATATTATGTTATTATTATATATTAAATATTTATATATTATATTAATTATAATATATATATTTATATTTATTCCAGTTATGTTAGATGTGTACTATATATATATATATATATATATATATATATATATATATATATATATATATATATATATATATATAGTACACACACTGTATTACGAACGTTGCATAATTCTGGTGATTATAAGATTAACACCATCTTCTTGTAGACATTGCCAGCAAACCTCATAGTAGGCTACATAGTAGGCTTTCCTTCTATATGTGATGATGTTTTTTGCTCTCTTCAACTTGTATTTACGACTTATCATGCTATCGAATGTTACTATCAGCATTATTTAGTAAAAGAATAACGTTCCGTACACAAGTTCAAGGTGAAAACTATGTGTATCCATATAAATACATGATCACCGTAGGTTTTACCTATGTAAGATACCCTAAGCCAAAGTGTCATCTTTGTCACTTGCGTTGATAAAATTTTATTCCGGAAAAACTCCGGGACACCGGCTGTAAATCTCATAGTAGTTGCGACTTCTACTCTTAACATATCGCACTATACTGAATACGGGCCTTCGGTCGAGTACATACCTACGTCAATGTCAACGCCTACTAGCATATACTACGTCTATCCATCAGCGCAGGTTGGTTCTCGGGATCTACATGATATCTAATATGTTGCAAGACGACATAACCTTAAGTCATAATGATTACTTTTGTTTGTTGAATATACGGCGCCAGCTTACCAAGTTTCATTGTTTCCGGTTGGATTCACTAAAAACGATATGGACTCGATGTCGACATTGCGTCAAATCTTCACCAACGTCATTAAAACGGAATCTTTGAATGGTTTCTTCCCACACTCACTGCCATGAAATTGGTCCTCCCGTTCTGAAATATCCTGCTAAGACATGGGCACGAGCACACACGAACGCATTGGTGAAATCAATTGCCTTCATGAAAACTAATGACGACGTAAGTCAACGTGTGTACTATCTTCAGCATAACTGATCTTTCATCCAGAATGTATTTAACCATGGAACAAAATTATATATATAAATTAGTATAACTCTTACGCAATCTAAATCTTAGCGATTAAACAATACAAAATACCTGAGCGTTACTGAATCCCTCTCTCATAAACCTTTGACATTAATGAATAGTAAATTACAAATTGTGCCAGGGGGCTGGAAAATCGGCAACTGCGTATGACTGAGCTCAGAAGGAATGCATCAGAGTACAAGCTTTCCTTATTTTAATTAAAGGTGGTACTATACGACAGTTATCGATGAGAAGTTCAGGAGTTATCAGTTAAACGCAACAGTGAAATCTCTTGACGAATGACGTGCAACAAGAAGGAAGTTCAGGGCTATGAATAAGCGTACTTTCAGAAGGCTCTGGAAATGATTCCTCAATGATATTTCAGGGGTAGGAATTTCATCACAAGACTTCTTCCATTGAGATCATCCCAAATGAAACGAGTGGGCACTGGAACCTTTTGACATTACAATGAGAACACAGATATCCAAAGACTTCCCAGTGATCAAAGATATTCATGAGCGGAATGACATCGAGTCTTTTATGAATACCAAAGCCCTGATGGCAGCATGATGAATCTCTCTCTCTCTCTCTCTCTCTCTCTCTCTCTCTCTCTCTCTCTCTCTCTCTCTCTCTCTCTCTCTCTCTCTCTCTCTACAAAAAAAGACTGATCCAATAGTGACACAATGAGAATATTTTTTGGGACATAACGTATCAAATCTTATATTTGCTATGGTACTCTTAGTTAAAATATACCAAAGCTTGCTTTTCATATCTATCAAGAAAATCTTTGAAAAACTCTTCTACTGTTCTATTTAACGGCCAAATTAGACAACGCGAATAATTACATAATAAGGTCCAACATACCAAGTTCGCTGTGAGTAGGGAAGCCATCGGTCTGATAGCACCTCAGCTGGTATTAAGCATGAACAAAACCGTAGCCTCGCACAAGATGGGCCACCCGGACACACATCTGTGTCTTTTGCCATCAATTAAAATACTCATGGTATATCCCCAAATATCTCCATCAATGTCACCACCTCCGTCTCGCCTTAATTATCATTAAGTTCCTGAAATCTAAATTTCTGAGATACCTGTACTTTTGAATTCTTATCAACACATTTCTAGCTTAAAATCTAAGTATAGTGTGTTCTTAGAATGAGAGTAAAATTTGTTGTGTCATATAAGGACGTAGGACTTCCAAATTTTGATGGAGCGGAGAATGGCTTGCCTACCATTACTGTTTTCCAGTGGATTTGCCTACCACTTCCCTTTGAATATGTACCTGTACCTTTAATTCCCATAATTCTTGTATTTTTTATTAGTTCTTGAAACCTACTTTATATGAATTTACATTTACCTAAAGAAGTCCTTGTTATAGAGCTGTGTGGACTATTCTTGTGTGTTTGAAAGGTTTCAGCCTTTGTAATCTCAAAGTTCTGAAACAAACACGCAGTAAAAATATCTAAACTCTTCATTAACTTCATTAACTGCAATCTTGGGAATAACACTATAACACTAAGGTACCATATCTAATCTAATACCATTTGGTTACAGTCTTGTCGTTGTCACTATATTCAGCGACCCACCAGCTACGCCATACTGACAAAGCCAATGATAAGAGTACATTTATTCCTTAATCTTTTCATGGTTACTATTCTAGAAATCTAGAATCTAGAACTATTTGTTCTATGCCTTCATGACAAAATCAGAACAGGTTAACTGAGATGACGTCCTTGCCATAATAAAAAACAAAAGTTTCTCTACCACTCTAATGCCAGCAGAACAAGACCATTCCCGATGGCCAATTGTTTCCAAGATTTATATTACAGATTATTCCACTTACCTGACCATGCCGCTTAGCTGCCTACCAGTCTCATGGTTTTTATCCTGTTAAACTGATAAGCATAAATAGTTCTCACATCTATGAAGATAGCTGGGCTTGTGTGTCTGATATTACCTACCACTTTAAGCTAGTAAACCTGGCCATTATGTTTGCCTAATAATGTATTCATTAAGGACATACGCTTTTAAGTGGTCTTAACCTATCATAAACACACTCACTCTGACAACTGAAATTAGCATAATTCCACTGCTCATACTTCTACAACACTTTATGTCTCCACCAGTATTTTTTACATCAATAAAATATCTGGAATCTCAAAATCTACTCTAGGATGCAGGACAGTTCAGCAAATCTTCTAATTTATCTACATCATTAAAATGTCTCAGGACTAAAAATTCAAAATATGAATTTTTAGTCCTGACTTTTCCAAGGCTCTTTACACAGGGTTTGACTTACGACACTTTGTTAGCGAAACCTTCCTTGTCTGTTTCCTCCCCTCTTCAAGGTTATTATATGACCTAACTACTCTACCTCTGTTGAATCTGGTGCCGCTAATTCTGTTCCTTTCACACATGCTTCAACTCCCATTAACTCACATTCTTTATTCAATTTTACGACGATCTGTTTTCACCTTGTCACCATTTACTTTAGACTGCATGGTAACTCCCTCATTCTCATGGAATACTTATATTCTGATTGCGAATGGTATTTCGGTAGAGAATTTGGAGAGATTAATTTTTTAAAGTCAGGCTTCCCTTTCATCTCTAAATAACATCCCTCAATTCCGCCCTTCACTTATTGGTATTTAGGTCATACAAGTACCAATAACATGCACTAGAAGGACTATACTCAAGGTTTAGCCGTTTTCTAGTTAGAAATGTAATAATTTAAATATATGTTGTGTACAATTCACCTTGGAACATTCCTATAGCCCTTTATCAACTTAATGCGATGAGTACTCTCCTGGTAGGAACCTAAACAGAGGAGAAGCTTTGGTGGAAATTGTAGCAAAAATCTCTCTCTCTCTCTCTCTCTCTCTCTCTCTCTCAACAACTACTACAGTTCCCGAATACCATACCCAACCCCTCTACAGGTAACATTTCTCCCTCTCACTCTTCTTTGGGTAGCTAGGCTCCATTCATTGTTTTTACCCTTGTTAATTTCCATATTTCCATATCCAGTAAATACATACAGTTATATATATAAATATAGTTAATCTACAAAAATCTATGCAGCAGTTATATGAAAATTACGAAGGTCTTGAAAAACTTATCTGCCCCAACAAAACAACCTTCACGCATAAAAAAGTAAGTCAATCAGTGAATTAATAAATCAATTAATAAATAAATTAATTAATAAAGAGTAATCTATACAAAGTTAATTCAACAGCTATTCTCGTTTATAAAAGCATCTGAATCACATCTGCAGAGATAGAAACAAAAACAGCAAATTATATTCAGTGGTAAATAGAAATAAATGAATAACAAAACATTAGGTTATTATAAATAAAATCCCTAATACAAATGAACAAAAAATTAGTCAAATCAACAAAATTTTTGATGGCCATAAACGGAAGTAAAAAGATAAGTCAAATTGGGAAAGTGTCAAATTTATAAAAGAATGAGAACCTTCACACCCAATATCTTTTTTTCACTTACGAGAAAAACTGAAACATTTCGCCTCCCCACATTGCTAGCAATTCAAAGGGAAAAATCAGTCTGCCTTTATAGTAATGTTGTGCCTTACGAAATACACATACACATACTGGCACCATTTTTCAGCAGGGCGTCAAAACGTGTCTAAAAAATTACCACAGTAAGTACCATGGCTTATAACGAAGATGATACGAATTCATCCGATGATACGCCCGAAATTTTATTCGTAAGCCTTATGCTATAAAACCAATTTGTATTACAGACTTAAAAGTCAACGTTCATGTAGGAAGTTGCTGTACGTTTTACTAACCTGTAAATGGCGACACACACACACAAACACGCTGAATCAGAAACGAAATCACCAGCAAAATGTTCAAACGAACGTTTTTTGTCTGAACATCTTAACATAATACGAATGCACAATATTTTTACGCAAGGACAAGGAACTTTTGAGTCTCTCTCTCTCTCTCTCTTTCTCTAGAGCTTTTGTAATGTGGATAGTACTGTCCTGTTTAAGATCGGTCTAACTTTTCTTAACTTATGTTCATTTCTATTCAGGCCACCATCTTAATATCAAAATATAAATTTTGTCTTTTATGTTTTTACAAGCATTGCGCATTGTCAGTCCCCAATATTTGGATTAAGAAATTGAATACATAAGAAAAATAGGGAAAGATTTATGTTATCCTTCACATATATTAGATATTTGTTATAATAAAGCCCACAAAAAGTTTTACAGTGTAAGTAACACGGAGAAAGAAAATTCTAAGAACATTCTCAGTTTGCCTTATTTTAACGGATTTGAAACCATTAAATCATTGTTAAAAGCCTTTAAGGTCAATCTTGTTTTTTCCTATAATAACACACTAAAAGGAATGTTAATAAAAAATGGTCCCAGGGAAAGCAACAACATAATATATAAAATTCCATGTATGGACTGCCCCTCCTTTTATCTCGGACAATCGAGCAAGGGCTTAGAGGTAAGATTAAAACAGCATAAATATTTTGTAAAAACTGGGCAAACATCTAATGCAATATTCATTCATTTAAGTGAAAACAACCAGTGGATAAATTGGATTGGTAGTTCAGTAATTGCAAGATCAAAAGATGTCTTATCACGAAATCTTTTAGAATCTGCCATAATACAACTTACTTCCCATTGTAATTTTAATATTAGTCGGGCCTGTTTCATTTAGACCCTTGTATTTGTAACATGCTTAAGAATGACCTCAAAGACATAATTGCAGACTTAAATACAAATTAGTTGCCTTAGAGATATTTCTTTGTATATGTATGTTTAATACGTTTTGTGAATAAGTTTTTGTTTACCAAAGATCTGAATGTGGTCAGCTGTCGCCCTGTATAATCCTTTAATTGTCTTGTCCCTGTGTCTGAGCAGTTGGACTTTAATCTTTTTGTTCTTAAATTGTACCCATGTTTATGCTTGTTTGGAAAGGTTACTCATTCTCCAGGTGTGTTGGATTCTAGGTACTAATCTCCTTATAATCCGTATCTGTCAGTTATACGACCTTTCCTGTACTCTCAATTTCTCATGTAAGTCAGTTTGTCTGCTGAATAAAGGACGTTGAGTCGAAAGATCTTGCAGAAACTCCGTTGTTTATTTTTCCTTCATGGTTTATACCTTTATTTATGGATTTATCACATTCCAAACTTTCGTGATTCAGTTATACATATATTTACATATATATCTACACAGACACACACACATATGTATGGATTTATATTTTCAATGATGGTGCCTCTTTTGAGGTCCAGCACAACAGTTAGGATACGCTTTAGACTTAGAAGACAGGGGCCTGGGCGAGGTCAACCTCCTCAACACTCTACGGCTGAAGGCCGGTTACAGATACAAAGGACATTTGAAAGGAAATTTCTAAAGATCAATTTAAATGGAATATATTTACAAATTAATTACTCGACACATTCACGTGCGCCATAAGGGCACTAGGACTCCCAAAGTCCGACTTATTATTGAGAAAACAAGTTGCTTGTAGCACTGGAATCACATGATTGGATTGCCGACACGTGGTTAGGGGGTGCCAAGAGCGTGCATTTAAGGATAAAGAAATCCACCTCTCACAGCAGGTATGAAGGTGGTAGGATACTGTCTTTGATCGCTGGTGTCTCTGCTTCTTATAGAGCTCTGTTGAATAAAGGGAAATGCACTCAAAAGCCGTCAGGTAAGGTCTAGCCTGCAGCCACGTTGAAACACACAAAGAACAAGGGCAGCTCCGCAGATAAGGAGCTGTGGACTTGGCTGGGTGTGTGGAGCGTCTGAGTGCGTGATCCTCTTGGTGACCCCTTTTATTAACTTCATGTGGCCTCCAGCACCTTCTGGATTAATTCTCGGCTTTTGGGAGTTGGCGCCGGCGTTTCAAATTTTGAAAGACGGGGCAGACGGCAGGAAAATCAAAGAGAGGATGCATAGATTGGCGAGAGAGAGAAATGAGATGCCTTGCAATTGTCCGTTAGAGAAAATAACTTGATTCATGTTATACTGAGTGGTAAAATGGGCAAAATATAGAATACCTCACCAACTTAAGAGTCACTGCAACCCTAGACGGGTCAAACTGGCAAAATAGCCCTTTTGCAATGAAGTAATTCTCTCTCTCTCCCCTCTGAGGAATCTGATCACATAAGACTTAAACTAATGAAACTTGTTGCAGTCATATAACACAAGCACCCAGATTTATTGACTCGCAACCACTAGTTATAAGTATATTAGTTTCCAATTGGGCGTCTTGCAAGATAATCTTACTAAAGGTAAAGTTAATTTTCTTTTGGGAAAGTCTCTTAGTTTACGAGTAAGAAATAATAATTCTTAGACTTTTACTCTATAGGTGAATCTGATGCTTGAAATTTGACAATGCCCTATGCATTTACTTTCCAAATTACTACTAATAATCTTATTCCAACGGGAATGACAGAAACTAATTAATCTTAACAACTGAATGGGTAGGTAACTCCATCTCATTAACCAGAAACTTAGCTAACCTTAAGGGATTAGTTCTATCGTAAATGAATACTATTTACAGCAATCCATACTATTAATTGGCCTTGAAAGGGCATTACAGACGCGTCTCACAGGAGTGTTAGGGACCCAGCGAACTAGTGATACAATTGACCGGTGCCAGTCAGGTAATGGAGTTACTCCTTGAGGTTTCTTATTCATTGGGGTTAAATAGTGTTTAAGGAAGATAACAAAATGAAAATTTTTCCGAGGGAGCATAGTACAAATGGATGATTCTTGGTGGAGAATAAACAAAACGCAAATGATAGAGACTAGGGAATTATCAATCACATGCATAAAATAAACGGATAATATACAAAAATGAAGCCATGCTTTTTTACAATATCGCCTTGGTAGGCCAAGCTAAATATACAGCATTCTATTTGCCTATAAGTGCGTTCTAGTCTCCCTTAAATGAATACGGTGCCAGAGGTGGCACTTATTGTGATAAGTCTGGGGACTTTTTAAAGGGAATTGCTAGAAGCTTGTGGATGTCATCATAGTAGTTCTAAGTGACATACTACTTCTTTATGCCAGAATCACTGGTGAGTGGGCCCTGCCTAAGCAGAGCATACAGTATGAAAAGGTGCCTGAGAGGCGACAATAAAGAAGGAAGGAAATTATAAATGAGAGGAATGGGAAGTCCAAATGGAAGCAGTCGCAAAAGAAGAATAAAAAGCAAGTCGAAGTAGCAGAATCTGGCACTCTCCTCTGCATGGAGAAGGGCCTGGGCGCTAGTGCAGAGAGAGCCTATTGGCTCCTCCAAGGTTTCCGAAATCCTCTAGCTTTCTTCCTTTCACCTCTCCGTGGTCGGTTTGATGACGCCGTTGGGGGACTTGACAGACACAAGTCCGTGGAAGATGCCGTAATAGCATCTGTTCTGACTGCTGCGACAGTCGGAGAACAATGGCATTCGCCCCAGTGTCTAATGCTGCTCGACTCAGTTCCTGATTTCTTCAGCTAACTAAGGGTCGACAGAGTCCTTACGCCTGGACTGTCTAGCTGCTGACGAAGGGGAAGAGGAAGAAGTGGTTACGGGCTCCCGATTTTGGGTGACCAACTCCAGGGGATCAGTTTGCCAGGCTGCGCCTTTGGTGGTTCTGCTACGGTCAGGTGTATCCTGGGAAATTTCGGGTGGAATTGGCCCTTCCGCTACTTCCGGGGAGGGTTTGGAAGGCGATGCCCCCAATGCCTTCGAGGTGTTTTCCCAAGATGAGGGCTACTTCAGCTGGAGGAGGAGCTTGGAAGTTATCCAGGACCTTTTCTACGTGGTCGAGCGAGGCCTACGGCTCGGACTCGTTCCACGGCCGGATGAGGATGCCCATGCTACGGAATTTATTCAAAATAAATATTTGTCTATTTTTTACAGGCTCTTGCTTAATCATATACATACTTATATACCTCCTCGCACAAACTGATTGAATTTACCCTTCATTAAAGAATGCGTTTGCCCTTAAAAGGTGTATAACTAACCTTCACTACCTTATCTCTTCAGACTGCAGTTGGTTTCGCTTAATTGAGACCGGCACTGAGCTCATTTGATGAACAATGTTTTAATCAGCACAAGGAAAAATATGTTCCTCTTATTTTTAATTCCATTCCCACCATCTATAATAAAATACTATTATAAAACAAGAATTCCGTCAATTGTTGAACATCGCACCCTGGATTCATTACATTTAGTTATTCATATTAAAGAAACTATATCCGTTTTCGAAAGAAATGCTGATGTTACGATATCACAACGAGATTCGACCAGAGCGCGGTAAAATAGGGGGAGCGACTCTAAAATGGCATTAGGACTTTACTTGCAACGTTGGAAAGATCACTGCCTTTTGTAAAAAAGAAGAGA
>NC_061108.1:52048481-52060981 GCF_015104395.2 Macrobrachium nipponense | reverse complement strand
ACTGGAATATATTAATGTCGTAATAATGATGAAGCCTTATTATTACCATTATTATTATTCTGAAGATGACCCTATCCAAATGGAACTATTCTACGGAGCCATTGACCTCTAAAGAATAGTTTTCGTTTACAAGAAATTACAGAATACAGTACGAAACACAGAAAGAAGAGATCAGAGATCAGTGTTTTCATAAATAAAGCGATTTATTGGATATATAGAAGGAAAAATGACGGATGGAAATGAAAATCTTGTCATATAACTACGAGACGTACTAAAGAGAACCACGACGTCTGGAAAGATGTAGGATGCACCTACGCACACCCCTGCACTCGAATTCTAGGTAACAAAAAAATTTTTTTTTAACCTATACATTGATTAAACCTTTTTTACTATATGGGTGGTTTTCCCTTCTGCTCAATCATTCCAGTAAAGGTTCTTTCATACTTAATTGATCAGATTGGTTTGCCGATTTGATGTCCCCTTTCCTATGTACTTTATCTTTAGCTTACATAAAACACACAGGAGACTTGATTCAGAAATTTCGTAGACTACATATTACCGTAAACATGGCAAAGCTCTGCATATTACTGAATCATCCACATAGGTCTCACGCCTGGAATTTTCTAAGGGGAAGATTAACCTCCTCATGAAAAGGTCATTTCCCTCTGGGAATTTAAAAAAAAAAAAAGGAGGAAAAAAATAAAATGAATCAATCTTGGCGCAACTAATATCATATTCTTTTTTAACGGAAATTTTCTCAAAAATTACGATGCACAATAGGCAGTCCCTGGCCTTCCCTTTGAGACAATATCTGCACGGAATACTTCAAAACTGAAATATTAACACGAATAAAACCTAAAGGCATGATTTGGCTGCGATAAATTGATGACATTTTCACGTTCTGAGATGCTAGCTGGAGAGATTTTTACTTTTTTTTAACAATACCAATTCACCGGGAAAAAGACAATAGTAACCATTTTAGTTATATTGATAATACGTAAACTATTAAAGTACAGTTTACTAGAAAACCAACGTCCTTTGTTTTCTACATCCATTTCTTTGGCTGTTATGACATTTCAATAAAGATTGGGTGGGCTGTAATCTTCTTCTTAGAATAGAACAATAGAATCTGTTAGAACGGTTACTTAGACAAGGAATTCGAAATCATCTGTCTAGAAAACACCATCAACAGCCATGCTGATAAAAACTAGAGAGATTTTACCAACAAATTAAAAATCCCGTAAGCAGAGGATATTAAGAACGTGACTAAGAAATTCGAAGCTGATAGACATTGATTGCTCTCAATGTCTATCAATATAAGAGAAATTGAATTCGGCGTTTAAAAAGTGGAAATGGTGAAAGTTCATGTTGAACAAATTGCACGTTCGCTATCGCAGAGATTAGCAGAACACAAAAGATATTTTATGTCTGGTCTAGAAATCTCGGGGATTTCCGTCCACATCCGAGATTTTGGACGTCGTTTTAATTGCAGTGAGCCATTTCCACTATCTCAAAGTGTTTGTCCATAGAGGAGGAGGAGGATTCTGGAATCAGCAATCATGAGATAAACAGATAACATGAACTTCGTCAGATGTACATTGCATGGCAGGCAAAAATCATGGACACAAGCCTCTTTGAGTCCGATAATGCAGCCACACCAACCGCCTAATTTACTTCGCTAGAAAAATTCTCGGTCAGTCCTGTAATCCAAGGTCCAGAGATCATAACTGTAATCCATCCCCTATCAAGAATAGCGCAAAGGAAATCTTATGAAAGAAGAGAAATCTGGTCGTAATGCCTTAATACACTCTTAACCGGTTCAGTCTAAAATCTGTTTAGCTCCATATAAATACCGCCAGCGCAGTACTTTCTACCGAGACGAGAGCCTTTGTGTATTGGCCTGAATGGAAAGCTTATTGTGAAATTTCTTTGATTCTTTATATGGAACATAAATATATATATATATATATATTAATATATATATATATATATATAATCTTATATATATATATATATATATATATATTATATATAACATATACACACATATATATATGCACAGACATTATATATATATATATATATATATATTATATATATATATATATATATATATATATATATATATATATATATTATTTATATATATATATATATATATATATATATATATATATATATTTTTATTTATATATTATATATATATTATATTATATATATATATATATTAAAATGTGACTCTACGAATCAACTGTAATAAATAGACTAATATGGCGCAAATGAGAACTCCAGCGTAAAAGAGTTAGGCGAAAAGACTACAAAGGAATCCATGCAGCAGCATTGTGGAGGTTAAAAGAAAGCGGCGAAGAAAAGAAACGGACGAGGAGGGACACCAACTCCAGCTACTCTACCAACGCCCGTAAAGGAATTCCAGGATGTTCCAGCGAAGGAAGCCCCCTGTAGGAGAAAGAGGGAGGGGGCGGGGGCATTGGTGGATGGTCTCTCCGACATATCCGGTGGGCGGCGTGCCGGAACGGCTGCTAGCTGGAAGCCGCCTCACGGAAGGCTGATTACAGACAATAGGACACGAAGCTGGCGCCTACCCCACACATGGAAAGGTGAAGCGGGAAAACTCCTGCCTGTTAGAGGGTGGGGGGCGGCGGCCCCGCCACCAGATTATGAACATCATTCTCTCTCTCTCTCTCTCTCTTTGCTCTTGCTCTGTTATGTCGCTTGCAAAACTTACACCACCTAAACTATTAGTACATCTGTTCATTATTGTGCAGCAAACTTTAATTAAATTAGTCTAGATCTTGCTACCTCGGTATTCAAATCCATACAACTGTTAGCATAGTTACGGTATACATTACTGGAATCTCCAGTAAAAATCAATTTAGACAAGTATTCCCCTACAATCGCAATATCTTTGTACAATATGTTCGGAGGCTTCACACACCTGCTCCATTTTCAGGCACAATGAAGAATTTGGCTTTCAATATAGATGGCACGAAAAATCGAAGTCGCAGACTATAGGCGACAGAGACGGAACTCTATTGCCATTCTAAAGCATTAAAAGTTGATTACATGTTGCACAATCCTGCTTTACTTATAGTCAGAATCTATATTACATAATATAATAATAAAATCCGAGAGGATCTAATCTTCTTCGTCCTCCCACGGGTGACAGTAGGGGTGACATGGCACAGCCACCAACCTCTTACAAACCAGTCTGTTCGCCCTGGGGTGGGGCGGGGTAGGGGATTGGGAGGGTAGGGAGACAGAAAGCCCCAGGTTCCAGAGCGCGTAGTGCGCGCCGACAAGCTCGTAGAAAATAATATGCATAACTAACGACAACAAAGGACTGCAAAAGAAGAAATCGAGCGAAACCTAAACACAAATGTTTCGTATGAGCTATTAACATCTCACGGGGTAAATTTGATATTTTGCAGTGTTGTTCAACCACATTCATACAGATTCGTCGTGTTCCAAAAGCTGCACTGACAGTTTTTCAAAGGTCTAAATATTGTAATTTTACGTGATATTTGTGAAGGCATTTAAATCAGCGGCTGGAAAGGAGAAGTAGCATTTCTTCAAAGTTTACCATAAGGATTCGCTGTCATTATAATCTGAAAACTTGCAAAGGGTTTTCTGCAACATAAAACTGGAACATCTGACTGAAAAAAGAAAGTAAGAAGAGAAGCTGTAAAAAGTAAAAAACGATTAGAAATATTATGGATTTTCGGGTATGATATTGAAATTGTTTGAAAATTGTCAAATCTGCGTTTATTTCAAAAGGATTGAAATGACTGAAATTTCTAAAATTTTAAATTCCATTGCTATCTTAATTACATTAAAAATTGACAGTCGATGTTTGAAAGCTGACAATTTTAGCTCCAGGCGGAAATTATTTAAGATCTCTTATGTTGAGACTAACTATTTTCATCAAGAATAAAAAAATTTCGCTGGTTCTAAATCAACACTTCAAGTGTTAAAACCTTTAGAATCGCACCCTTCTTTCAATGAATGAACGAGTGTAGCTAATTTATTGGCAAGAACATTCAATTCGAACACTTCCACTTTCTTAAGAGATAACACATGCTTTGGATTACATATAATATTTTGAATTACATTAAATGTTGAGATGATATACGAAAAACGCCACTACTAAAACACTCGCCCCTTATGAACTCATTTTGTTTCCTCATCACAGGCAATCTTCTCGTTTTTAACTATGATAAAAAGAGTAACTTCTACGGGAAAATAAAGCATGTAGACTATCCAAGCAATCAGGCAATTTTTAGTTTTTTTTGCGCCTACCTCAACCAACCCCACCTAAGCTTCCAATCTTAACAAACAGCAAAGTAAATGTTGCTCCGGAACGGGTAAGAAAGGAGAATCTGAAAGAAAGCGAATAAAGAAAGACGGAGGGGGTGGGAAAGTCGGTAGAGAGGAGAAGAAGGAATCAGAGGAGAAAGGCAACTGTATAGAAAAGAAGTAGGATTCAGGAGATGGTGGAAAGAGGGGGGCTAAGAAAAGAAGGCGATGAGGCGGGGGGGGGGGGGGGGGGGGGGGGGGGGGGAGAGGTGGAGGACGATTTGAGAAAGGCATCACAACCACTCTGGAGAACGAAGAAAAATATAGGAGGAGGGTTAAGAATGGGAGGGGAAAGCAGGGGAAGCAGATGGGATAGGAAGATGGTAGAGGTGGAGGTGATGAAAGGAGGATGAGGAGGGGAGGGTTGGGGGAGTGAAAGAAGAATCAGCTTCCAGGAGGCTGGCCTGGAACAATAGTTGTCACTGGAAGGCTGAGAACGAAGTCGTCACAGCCTCACTTATCTGTTTACACCATTATGCTTTTGTCTTTCTCTCTTTTGTTGCTCAAGCCATTACCTGGACGTTCTTTCATTCATTAACCGTAGGCAGTGGGGACACAGACCATGGAGGCGTAGGGAGAACTTGGTTGTGGGGGAGGGGCATGGTAATTTGGCCTCCACCTTATTCAACTTGGATTTTTGGTGGATTAGAACATTACACTTCTGTACTGTGGCCCTCATTTCTTAAAACTGAATTTTGGAACATGAGGTTCAATACAAATTCATAAATAATCTCCAAAATGTTAACTTTCATTTCTATCAGTATTACCTACAATTACGTTAATATGGCTGATACATCAAAAAGTGTTTGAACTATCAAACATTGGGAAAAAAAATATTGTATTCCATGAAACATAAACTAGTGAAGATTATTAATCCCATCTCCTAATTTTCTGCATACAATAAATAGTACAACTGCTGAAATGGATCAAATTTATTATTATTTGTAAGACTCACTTTTAGTTTTTCTATTGTTTTTTGCCCTGGCCTGTGTGTTACTCATTCATTTTCTGTATGCCACTCAAACTTTGCATTTCCTGCAAGTCTTGTACCCTGAAAAATTTCAAATCTAATGACTACTGAAAATTATCAGTTCTTATGTTTGTATTAATAGCCTGTTACAATCGGTATGACAATACAAAAGTTATCTTTTGGTTACTCTTCCAATAAACACTGGGAATGTTGGCTAACATGGTAGACTAAAACTAGCTGGGTCTCATGCTTCAAAGAAAAGTTACAAAATGCCTCCTAGAAGCTTATGTACACGATGGGAGCACAAATTGTAATTATTCACACAAGAAACCAGTCAAAAAGGCTATTCACTTTGAAAATTGCGAGATTATTGAATAAATCTGTAGAAATTACCAAAATTATGAATTCTAATATTACAAAGATACCTGTTTGGGGGGAGGGCATAAAAAATTATTTTTGGGAAATTGAAAACTGTATGGAATTTTACCTCGATAAAACATTGCCTGTGCTTGCTTGCAAGGGGACAGTGAAACGAGGGAATCAGAAAGGTTTGACAGCACCATAAAGGATACAGAAATTAAAGGAATGAGAGAGAGAGAGAGAGAGAGAGAGAGAGAGAGAGAGAGAGAGAGAGAGAGAGAGCAGTAGTAACAGTTGGTGAAGATGGACAACAAGACTGTAGAAAGGAAGTAGGGAAAGGGGTTAAAGCAAAAGACTAAAATGTGGGCGCAGCAAAAGCCCGATAGGGGTCTCTAAACAATCATTAGTAATTCCTACAGTGCGGTACGTAATAAGGAGCGTTGGCAGCACAAACCCCTGCCGAGATTTTGAATTGCAGCACTTTCAATGTGTGCATAAATCTCGGAGTTGTGAATAATATAATCACTTGTTTAGGGTCCCTGGAAGACAATACATTTCATTTGAAACAGATTATAAGGCATGGTTTAGAATTATTTCTAAGTTATTGCTATTGTTAAATTCACAATCAACTTCCTCAGTAACAAGCGAATATATATATATATTTCTTTTTTTTATTGCCATTACCTCTGATAACAATAATAACGTTACTGATACTCGTCGATTGGTGCAGGATCATCAACCAGTTCTCTTCAGGACAATTGCACTTACCAAAAATTTGCTTTTACATAATTACATGAAGTCCATCGTCTGACAATTAAAGAATACTTTAATTCACAAAGAGTAAAGTCCAGCAAAACCGGTATAGAAGCCACGGATTGACACGCCGGCACCAATGTGTGTGCACATTCATTTTCCCATTTATTTTGTTTATTTAGAGATAATTTCTTCAGTTCATTATGCTTCAGCAGCCATCTGTCTGTCGGTCTGAGAGAGAGAGAGAGAGAGAGAGAGAGAGAGAGAGAGAGACCCACATCAGCGAAACGTATCTCTGAAAGATATCCAGTACTGTGATCGAGGAACTTCACTCCACAAAGTGAGCGCAAGATGCAGTGGGGGTAGACGTTCCCCTTCGGATCCCCCCCATCCTCCAACCCTTAAACCAACCCGAGCGGGAAGGAGGGGGGTACAGGAGCCATAAAGGAGGACCAGGATGCAGGTGGGACATCATTTGCGGTCCGTCGCGTCCATTGGAACGCATCCAGGTATGTTCACCCCCGGCCTCTTCGCTACAGGAAGTAATTATGGCATGACAATAGACTTCAGCGACCGGGAGCACTCAGGGCCTATCGTTGCAAGGGGGTGGGAGGAGGGATGTGTATGGAGTGGGGGAGAAAGAAGGTGATGTCAATTGAAGCAAGAGTGGAATAGTGGTGGGTAGGGGGAGACCATCCCCTGCTCCCCCATTCTTCCATATACCCTATTCTCCCATCCCTCTGCCCAACTTGGACACAAGGAGGTGCTTGAAAGGCTCACCCAAGGCGAAGGAGCAGCGGAGAAAGAGCAGAGAGAGGAAGGTGAGAGGGAGGGACAGAGAATGGAAGAGGTGAAGGAGACTCGGGTGAAGTGAAGCGAAGCAAAGAAGAGGAAAATGCCAGAGGATAGGGAATAAGGAAGGGAGAGGTTGAGAGCGGTAGAAGCGCTTGAATTAAAGAGAAATGATGAAAGGTTCGGAGTGGGACGAGGCAGGTCTCGGCTCTCAAGAAGAGAGAAAAAATAAGTTACAAGAGAAACAATACCTCGCTACGGTTCGGTAAGGTACTGACACTGTTAAGTGGAAATGTGAGTCACTGCAGACTGAGAGAAGTGAATCAACAAAGCACACACTAGATGTGGATGGATGGGTGAAGGCTACACACTACATGACTTTAAATGACAAAGAGTAAAACGTAGTTACTTTAAACCTTCACATAATGAGGCTTTCATCGTTCTTGGTTAAAAGAAAAAAATATCACTCAACCATTACATACTATGTCGGTCTCTTCCTAGACAACCTAATTTGAACTAGGCCCTGAATTTCATCATTCCAGATCTCACATTACCATGATATGATACAAAACAAACAAAAAAAAAAAACACTGGACTTAAAAACCTTATGTTCTATTATTTTCCAAGTTGTATTACTTTTAAAAAAAAAAACTCGTTTTCTTAACTAATAATACAAACCATCCTATTTAAGGAACTAACATCAGTGAGAGGGGGTATGCGTTCAATCAACTGAGAGAGAGAGAGAGAGAGAGAGAGAGAGAGAGAGAGAGAGAGAGAGAGATTCTGCTTATTTCTACGAGAAGCAGTTTACCGATATTTTACGTAACAATACTTTCTCTTGTTTGTTCACTGTTTTCTTCTAGAGACATGAACAATTATATCATCGTGAGTCTCATAATTCTTCTAGCCCATGTTATTGCTTGCATAATGGCTACCTAGTTTTTATTGTTTGATTTTATTTCACGCATCAAATATTTTGATATTATAGCCCTCTTTTCTTAAACGCAGAACGAAATGGTTTATCTACCAGTTCCGCCATCCACTTTGATATACCGGTTTCCTAAAGGAATGAACACATCTTTGCTTATCCACCAACCCCAGCCATTACCCTTTCATTTTGATGGAGGGAGCCTTACACTGGTCACTGAACATCTTTTTATTATTTTTTTCATGGAATGATGTAGAGGTTAATGTTCACTAACAAATATAATATAATATATATATATATATATATATATATATATATATATATATATATATATATATATATATATATATATATATATATATATATATATATATATATACGTATGCTACGTCGATAACAACATATAGTAGAATAACACATCTTCGTGGAAGATGTGTTGAAAAAACACCTAGTGCTCGGCATCGTTGTTTTTATTCCATGCCTTCGTCTTCTTTTGCAAATGTTTTTTACCAGAGCGATTTTTCCACGAACGAAATTCCCATTATGCGAAAAAAATACACCAATTGAAGGCAATATTATGTAAAATGGTGGGATAAATGAATGTTCACCTCTTAATTGTGGACATCACGAACTACATAGAAAAATAAAAAAATATTTCACATGGAAAACAATTGCGTTCCACTGCTCCTCAGAGAAACCAAATTTGGTACTGTGCTATCATATAAAATTCCCAGAAATTTGTCTAAAAACTACACTTCTTAACACGAAGAATTTTTTCATTTATCAAGTAATTTGATATCTATTCGTGCGTCATCATCATCACGCTCGCATCAGTTAAAAGACATATATTGAATCTACCTATCTATCACATTCACCTAAAATACACATCCAAATACCGTGCACTTCTCAGTTTATTACCGATTTTTTTATGCTTTCTATAGATAAAGCTATCACTACATACCCTGAAACCGGTATGGAAATCACTGCAGATGCTCTTTCTTCCCTGTTGGTATTTGAAACCAATGACGATAGCAAGCTCTGTAAGGTTACCGGCTACGAAATGCTTCATTTATTATTAAACACCTCCAGCATCTTTCATCTCCATTTCTTCTCCTACCCTCATAAGTTTAATATCAGCAATAGGGGACAAGGGAACAGTTAAGGTGAGGTACTAGGACTTCCCATCCTGTCTACAGATTTCATCCCTCTTCTCTGCTATCTATCTCTTCCCCTGGACGTGAAAAACCTGCATTTGTATCATCAAGGATCATTCAAACGTCACTCTCCCACAAATACCATCAAAGGGAGCGATGTCAAATCTCTCTCTCTTCTCTCTCTCTCTCTCTCTCTCTCTCTCTCGGTGTGAGTATGTGTGTGTGGGGGGGAGGGGGGTTGTCAACGGTGTGTGTGTTTAGGTTTTGAAATTTTACAAAGCCCGTTTTAAGATGAAAAAGAAAAATAAATAAGAATTAAATAATCTTACAGTTTTTCTTTTTTTAAATAAATAAAAAGGTACAAAGCTTGGAAAATTAGAGGCCCTAACCCCAGTTTAGAAAAACAAGAAAAATAAAAAAGAAATGACTAAATGTCTCCTCTCCATCTTCCCTTATCAACAAGAGGAGGACAGGGGGTTGGAGAAGATGGTGGGGAATGGAGGGGGAAGGGGTGCGGAGGGGGGGTTAGAGCGCCATCACCACCTTGGCGACTAATTCTCCCCGAAACCAGAAGGGAGAGCCGGAAACTCATTAGGGTAAAATACGTTTTCACCCTGTCCTACCTTTACGCTGAATACCTGAAACTTTCGTTCGCTTTCTCTCAGCGTTTCGCTCTATTCGCCCGCTTTGCTCATATCCAGTCAATTTCATTGCTCTATACTTACATTATATGTAGGCTGTCAAAACAATCAAATGTTTACGGTTCAGTAAGTATTCCTTGTATATGTGCTATTGTTGAAAATTTGACAAACCACGCAGTTTTGGTTTGTCAGCATCTTACCAACGTTCCGAGGAAGTGACCTGTCTCTCTGCACCAATGTCTTTAGCTACACCTGTATTACGATGTTGCAATAACAAGATTTCTCCTCCCATTCCATTCGGGATTCATATCGCTTCGTTGCAGATGCTTTCCTTTCTAAATGTCGTCGTTCTTTTTTTATGCTGAACTTTACTTTCTTCATAAATCTTGGCTCTAAGGTGATCAAATGACCAAGTCTACTTTATGAACAATGCACTTCACTTTCCTTAGCTTATTTCAATTTATTTGATAGTTATAAATGTACTTTCAGGATACAATTTCTTGCGTTTAAAAACAGACTCCAATATAGATCTTCAGCCTGGATTGCGGAGAGTAAAACGTGCTTGTTACCTGTTTGTACTTATGGAGATGTCCGTCAATTTCCATGGTAACCAAAGGCAATTTACCTAAGTTATGCTAGAAGGAACAAATATAATGGAAGACGATAACTTGGAAAAAGAAATTAAAATAACAGACAAGGAACTGGAAAGTGAAAGAAATCGAGTGTTTAAGCCAGTTTACACGATATAGAAAAAGCAGGACTGCCAATAATAACACACCCGGAGTTTTAGAAAAATTTTGACTTAAGTATGGTAGCTAAACTATGTGGAGGGTAAAATGTGACTTCGCCGACTATAGTACAGCCTAACTGTGATGAGAAAACGATTGTGACCTTACATATGAAATACAGCCACCTTAACTAGACGAGACAACCTGAATGTGTTATAGATGTCATTGATATTGAAGTGGTGGATGATCCTTGCGTACATTGTAAGATCATGATATGAATAAAACCCATGTTACATTTAATAACATAGACAGCTAACAGAAATAGGTAAAATAAAATTTTTATTCAAGCAATTACAAGTAGGAATGTCCCCTCAGTACATTTGTCTGTTATCTGATACACAAGCTAATGATTATGAAATTTAAATAATTTGAGAAGCGAAGTGAAAAATACTAAAATCAACCATAAACATAAAAGTAAGTAGAATGATAATAGCTTTAACGGATTTTTCTTACGATAAAAGCATACTGCACAAATCAGAATCCGTCAGTGCAGCACTTAGTACAAGCTACCTGTAAAGGGATCACCTCCTTCCTGGGAGGCCTCAACAGGCGACCCTCTCTCCACAGCCTACCCTATCCCTTCGCCAGCCACGCATTCCTGAGAATCCATCACTTCATCCAACTCGGCATCTCGCGAGAGTCCCTTACTAACAGGCCACAGCGTCAATAAGGCCCTGTCTCCACAGATCCAGACAATAACAATTGCAGGTTATCTTCCGAATACCTAACCCTTCCCCCATCACATAATTCAATTATATACTAATTCCTCAGCAGCTATTCCGCGACCACATCTCCCGGCTACTTTCCCTCTTACGCAGGTACTGTTGCTGGTACCCATCCTCTACCCCGTCCCCCCTAGCACAAGCCCTTCATTTGCAGGGGCAATCAAGGGGATATATAAGACAGATGACATTCAAGTGGGACATTAAAAGCTCAGCTCAACAGAAAAAAAAAAAAAGAAATCCGAATGATGTCTCAGCTCCCTTTAATTATGTCGAAAAATGGTTATTCCTCCTGTCAGGCAGCGCGCTTAAAGGTTGATACAGCCTTAATTTGAGATTTTGTTTTTCTCGTACTTAGGAAGAAGACATCTAGAGTGTTTCTATCCGGGCATTAATATATTTGAAGAGCAAGCTCTGAATCCTTCTAATCACCCATTAATGGCGAAAGAATCTCATCTTTTAGGTAATTAGTTCGTACAGCGACGTCAACATAACGAGCGTCTCTGTAATTTATGTCTTGCGGGTAATCAATGATGGCCGTGACGTTAATTGGTTCCAGGTAGGGAGCCAGGGACGCTAAAAATACCAACACAAACCAAAATAACAAAACTGCTTAGTGTTGGATAAATGTGAAGATACTTGCGCGATAGTCTGACTTTACATTTCGGATTTTAAAAGTCTAGATCAATTTTGAAAGCGTTTTCATCTGATTAACTTTTCTCCTCCTAGTTTTGAGTTCATCTGGGGTTTGGGCAAACCAGGCTCTAGAACCGTTACAGTGCATTCAAACTAGTTGTTTAAAAACTTGTAGTACTGTTTAATTATAAATTAGTCAATTAATTCTACTAACCAAAACATCTGATTTAGGTTCCGGTCACATAAAGTTCAATCAGAAATTTGAAGAACAAGTCGTTCCCTTTATATTATCTCGATTAAACTATACTCTTTGAACAGGATATTTCTTTGCGAAATCCTTGGGATAAAAAAAAAATCACAAATATATTCTTGGGCAATATAG
>NC_061108.1:52013481-52043481 GCF_015104395.2 Macrobrachium nipponense | reverse complement strand
GCAATAAACAGCACAATAAGCATTAAACAACACAATAAGCATTAAACAGTGTCAATAGATAAAAATATCTATAAGAGGAGGAGCATAATAAACATTACCAAAAATCAATATAATACAAAATCATATTAGTCCCAAAAATAACCATCATCAAAAACACTCACTATAATGAGATCTTTGTCTCAATAAAATACTATGTCCTAACAGAAACTCAGGAGAGAGTTGTCAAGACAGAAGCCCAACAGAAGATCGAGTGATCAAGACAGCTACATGCTGCCTTCCAGAAACAAATACACCAATCAGATGTACTCGGTCAAGTGACTGAAGAAGCCACTTGGTGCTGAACAGGAACATATCCATAAGCCAGGAAGGGGTCATCTTCCAACATGGTGAGGTTGTGAATGAAGTATGCCATCTCCCACCATCAGGTAAGTATACCTGAATCTGCTCCAAAAAAGACTCCAAAGCTCCGAGCTACTGACTCTAAAGCTGCCAAGCTACTGACTCTACGCTGGCATTTTAGTGACTGACAGTGTCGGAATTCGTCTGACAGATGTCATCTCACCAAATAAAAAAAAAAAAAAACAGCACCACTGGGTAAGGAGCAACAGGGAAACAATCGCCAAACGATTGTATCAAAACAAGACCACCATTAAATACCTTACAATATATATATTTTTACGTTTTTTCATCCCACCTCTCCTCGCCAATATTCAAAATTTGACTTTTAGTAGGAGGCAACCATCTTAACCCCCTGCACCATAGTATAGACTATGCCAGTCAGGGGGGGATCGGAATTTCGGGCCCCTTTCATAGTTCTTGCGGGGGGGAAGGGGTTGGTATAAAGCCCTTAAACACTACAGACCTACCGTAGGGTAAAAGGGCAGGTCACTGGCTGCTGGTTGGGCCTTTAGGTAGTCTTAGCTTTAAGGTCTATTCTCCCACAACCTTGTGCTGGCTGTTTTGCACCTTTCAGACAAATGCCACTCCCTGTGCTTGAATTGAGATGACCCGCGAATGCCAAGGTTCGTTCTCACTCCTATACTAGTCCTGATAGCAGTCAGACATGACTGCCACTGCTCGTCAGCCCCTTTTTTCATCTTCGCTGGTTGAAGTCTGCATCCTATCTCAAGCTCTATGCACACGCAATCCAAGGTATGTCTAGAAGTTGCGAATTCAACCAGCCCCCATCTCTCCAATACAAAAAACTCTCACTATTTTTCCATATTCAAATTTCCCTTTTCTCTCTACGAACACCTTTGTCCCATTTCCTAGCATTACATGTTTCCCTTGTGACTTGCTCAAAGCTATTAATTGAGCTATTCAACATAAGCATTAGATTTCTCCCCATATTATCAACATTGTGTTTGATTTAAGGATAAATTCCCTCCATAGTGTATTAGTCATAATTTTTGTGAGAGAAGTCTTTGTTTTGTGCTTGATTGTATCCTGGAATGCTCTTCTACATTCCAGCTGCCCTGAATTTCGTGCTCTAGCCTCCTTACCGTAGAGGATATTATCATCAATAATCGGTAGCCAGTCATGCATAGATCGTGAATTCGGCCCAGCTCTCATGTTAAGTGGCAGCCCGTTAATGAATGGCCATTGTGAATGATAGAATATTTTATCACAGTATTTTGTGCCCTCTCCACGGGGCTGATCTGCCGTTCAGTTAAATGATTTTCTTAAAATTCCCTCATCCAAAATGACCCCATATAGTATGTATATATATATATATATATATATATATATATATATATATATATATATATATATATATGTGTGTGTGTGTATCTGTATTTACATATCTTTATATTTACAAATTTGAGACTCGAGGGGCTTGTACAAGTGATAAGAATTCCTCTAACTACTCAAAAGACCACTTTCGAGCTCAATTTATAAGTAGAAATTACATGGCTGAGGGCCAAGAAGAAAATTCAAGGGAAAAGTGTAAGGAAAACCCTAAGGATCAAATTTGCAGGGGATATATTTACACTCTAGTTACTCTACACATGTAAGGCGCCAACGAGGGCGCTAATGACCCTCAAGGTCCCACTTAATACTGGAAACAGCTGCTTATAGCACTGTGTCACGTGTCCGGAGGGGCCAACACATGTGGAGATTGCGGCGCGAATATAAGATGGAGCTTCTTGCAAGGAATCAGAGGTCCACCTCACACAGCTGGGATGGATGTGGCTGGATATCGTGAAGTTTGATCATAGGATTCGGCTTCTCAAGGGCGCCAGTGGAGGAGGGATCTTAGCTGTCCAAATTCGACCGGCGATGGTCCAGGGGCAGCACATGGAGTGTAAGGACACCACAAAGGGTACGTGTTAGAGCTGTGTGCTGGAGACTGAGTCGATGAACGAGCAAGTAAGAGCGATTTCCTTCCATTGTCTGTTTTTATTGCCATAGTTCTTCCCCCAGGCGGATTTCGGATTAATTTCAGATTTGAGGGCAGTCTTTGGCCATTTTCTGTAAAAACAGGATAAGGTCACTCTACTGAATGGCGAAAAAAAGAGAATTATGATATATATATATATATATATATATATATATATATATATATATATATATATATATGTGTGTGTGTGTGTGTGTGTGTGTGTGTGTGTGTGTGTATGTGTAAAGTAAATAAACTTCTGTTTAAAACACGATACCTTTCAATTATAAAAGGCCCATTGAAACACTCAGTTTTAAAGCTAAGGACTATTTTTCGGTGGACTTATTTCCACCCTTATCAAGTAGTGTATGACAGAAGGAGTTTAATTAGTTAAATATAGAGTAGGAGATATGCACTTAGGTGATGCCTCGGGGCACCGCTGAGCCATCGTGGGTTCCCTTAATTGTCTTAATCCACTTCATCATTACCATAAGGAAGATGTTGTCTATCAGATCAGAGTCCCAGGCTCTACTGGAAAGGTTGATATTATTATCTTGTTGTTTTATTAGTGAAGTTTCCACCATTTGACATTTGTATTGACAGCTGTTCATGTATAAAATTTGGGATGAGTTCCAATCCATGGTATGGTCCGTGTTATTTATATGATGGAAAATTGCTGTACGGTGACTGACTACGAGATGAGTCAGTCACCGTACGGGATGTACTTTGAAAACCAAAGAATTCTCTAACATACAGGAACACTGCAATAAGTGTAAGACCTTATTTTCATATAAGGATTTTCACATCGTTGACCAAGCATCCAATGATTATTCTCTCTGTTTTGGAATCCTTGACAATTAAACAGTTTTCTTTATAGCATAGTTTACGTCCTCCTTTCCAAACAAGACAGTTGCTGATTTAAGCATTCTTCACTTTATATTTTATTTTTTTTTTATTTTTTAGAATATTTAAGTTTTATATTGTTCCATTTTCATAACTGATATTAATATTGAGTCTTATTTTAATTTGTATATTTTGTAAATTTTACAGCCCTGAGGATGAGACTCAAAGTCTCGAAAATTTGGAAAATAAAAAGATAATGCTGCACTGGCTTTTTTCCATCCTATTTATATTGAGTATACGGCGTTCCAGATGTCCCAACCTTCCTGTGTGTATATGTGTATATACATACACATACAGACACACACACACACACACACACACACACACACATATATATATATATATATATATATATATATATATATATATATATATATATATATATATATATAATATATATATATATATATATATATATATATAATATATATATATATATATATATAATAACATATATATATATCATCTGGAAACTGAAATACTTAAAAACATAGAAAACGCTTGAATTTTAAATATGAATTTTTACGTTATATTTCCGTGCGAAAATAAAAATAATGACGAGTCCTTATCGTGTGCACCGAAAAATGAGCGATTCAGGATAACTAAAAACTAACCTTTGTTTAATCGTACATTCAGTTTCGGCATATAAAGGCTATCGATTCTCAGGATATCACTCGGGCCAAAAAGGAAAGTTTTCATAAAATCCAAAAACATCTCTTTCGTCTTCCCTCCCACTCATCCATAACTTTCTCTCTCTCTCCCTCTCTCTCTCTCTCTCTCTCTCTATCTCCTCTCCTCCTCTCTCTCTCTCTCTCTCTCTCGTTCGCACATTCCAACTTTTGTTCAGCTTAATAGAAAAATAACCGAATTAGTGTCACCCGGGGACTTGGCACAATTCTTCAACACCACCACACATTTGCATATCGTAAAACCCCGATAGGGAAACTCGCACTTCAACGCACCTCGTTACAGTAATCCCTTTATGACGGAAATGCTTCAACTTGACAACACGTTATTCCAGAACTGAACGGAAGCAACGCAAATTCCCGGAAACAACGAACAAATCAATACAAGCACCATACGGATTAACGAGATCGGAGGCTCACGTGAGAAGATTATAAATAAGTCTGGAAGAAAAGTTCTCCTCCAGAGGCACCACCGGAGACACCGCTGTAATTTGTCATTTAGGGGAGGTGCCTTATTAGGAGGGATTAGACGGAAATCATTTTTTATTCTCTGAAAGGCGTTTCAAAACTGAAGGGGGAGGAGGACTTTCTGATGAGAATCACATTTTTCTAACATAAGATCAAGTGACTTTCATGTTTGATGAAAATAGCTTGCATTTCCCCCAAAAATGACAGGCCTTAAAATATTTTCTCAAGGAACAGACCGCATTTATGACGTTTGCAGAAAACGATGATTTTTTTATACGGTAGAAACAGTTTGATTCACCCTTAGTTAGTTAATCTTTTAAAACATCAAAATCTTTGCCTGTGACGTATATTGGTAAATACGAAGAACAAAACAGCAAAGAGCCCTGAGAATACAGTCAAACAAACTGGGTTGTCTTCATGCAGAACATGAGAACAATTATATTTGTTACGCCTGCAGTAACTCTTTCCTTATTAATTAAGTTACCTAGTACATGTGTGAGGAACTTATCCAAACATTTGTTCTTGTGTCAAGAAAGGCTTTCTTCTGCCATTTTCCTCAAATGACCTAAATCAAAGCATACTTTTTGGTTAGCCAGCTTTCACTTCCATGCTGTTCTGACAAAGTATGGCCCCTAGATCTTTCCTCCACGCATCAACACGTGTATATTATTTTATTTATTTACTCCGCATCAAAATTCTACACATTCTTCCCCACTGCCAGATTCGAGCAACTTGTCTGCCCATTCATTCTAACTTGTTACAGACATTCTGAAAGTAAGCGTTCCTCTAAACACTTTCACATGCAATTTATATATATAATAAGCAATTACAGATCTAGCAGTTTGAACCTATTTGAAAAGTTCATTATTACACATAATGTTTTTGCACAAAATCTAAAATACTGATATTCTACAAACTGTTCCATCTATACACTCCTCTCGTTCTCTTGAAAGCCAAGCATCTCACTTCCCCAAAATAATGTTCTAATTATCAAAAACAATAAAATACAAGAATTCTATTGTTAACACTAGTATTACATAATTATAATAATGTAACATCTCAATTACTGTCTGTCGTATAATCATCCGAACAATGCTCACGACAAATCATACCTAGTCGTAACCTAAGATATCCAATAATCCAGGACAGCCTTTTTCCCTGAAACATCCACCCGGATACTCCACAGGTTGAGAGAACACCTTCCTCCCTTCTTGCCTTCCTTCCATCCACCCATCCCTCATCTCTTCCTTTCCTTAACAGTTGGGAGGCCATCATAAGTCGCAACCCACTTTATCTGCGGACGCTCGCGCCTTTCCATGCCATTTAAATATCGGAAATCTATACGCAGCACTCTCCTCCTCTTTTTTTCTTCAAACGACGGCGCTCCCGAACATCGGTCATAAATGCGTGCGTTCGGCAACGCAGAAACGAAATGCACAGACACGCGCGAATTACTCCTGGTAGGTAAACTGATAGGTTGACAGATAGACACATGGCTAGCAATGACAGCTTATCTATCTTAAAAAGGTCTGATTCCCATAATTAACACATTACCTTTGAAGATATATTTTATATTCCGTACTACGATGCGACATAGAGTATCCTCTATTATTATTATTATTATTATTATTATTATTATTATTATTCAACGCCATTCGGCATGTAGCGAGCCTACTCGATTCTTTTTGTTATATTCTCCTCGTCTGTAGTACTAATAGAGAAGACTCTCCAGCCTAAACGCTATTGAAACAGCAATTGTTTTTAATAACACTATTCTATACTAAAAGGAACTTCTTGCATATTATTATTATTATTATTATTATTATTATTATTATTATTATTATTATTATTATTATTATTATTATTATTATTGATGCAAGTTACAGCGAACTTTTAATTAAAAGTATGGTTGTCGCTGTATTATAAAATATTAACAAACTCTCAAGAATTTTTGGAAACTTCTGTTTCAATCTTCAGATAGAAGGGAATGTTTCCGGCACAATTTCCACGGCAGGCATAGGGCCGTCCACGAAGAAAAGGCTGCTCATGCAAGGGTTATCTTCAGCAATTGGAACGGCTAATTGGAGTCACTACTGAAGGCATTATTGTTAGTCTTTCTGTTACCTAGAGAAATCAACTGTCACCTTTTTTGTTTTAATCATGCAAAGTCATCTACAGTTATGGAAGCACCACATCAGTAATGGAGTTAAGACATTTTTTGACAATTAGTTTTATCAACGTCATACTCACGAGACATCATACGATTTATTTCTGATTTATAAATACCAAAAATGGGACATTGGAAGCTTACAGATAAAAATACCATACGTCAATACCTACATTTATATAAATAACGTTAAATTTCATTCATATGGTTCTGTATTCATATTCATATGAAGTATTCTTAAATAAAACATCTATAATATCAGAGATTTTTAATAGGAAATCTGAATCGTCAAAGAAAACCGGCCACTGCCTTCGTGACTTGCCGAATAAACCAAAATATAGATACAGCCACGGTACACGATAGCATTAAAAAGACCTAGGAAGAAAATGCAAGTAAAAGACAACTACACCAGAACTCAGCTGTCAAGTAGCTTGGTTGGATTATCATATAAAACGAGAAAACAGTCACAAACAGGAAAGGGGTTGGAACCTAACTTTGACTCGAGAGCAGCGACATCAAGGCCAGTCAATGTTAAAGAGGTAACAGAAACCAAGAAAGCATTCCCGTACTTGCGGAAGTGTGCTGATGACAATTAGCTATGTATATTTAAAGATGCACTGTTAGATTGCCATTAGTACATATCCAATGATGACTATTGTCCATAGCTGGGGAAATAACTCGACGTTGATTCGGGTTGGCTTTCTTAAATTGTATGCTAATCATTACAGCTACGAGGTTAGGATGAATGACGCAGTAAAAAGAAAGGCTTGGTGTGGTAGGAAATGGAGTTCTCACAAGATATCCAGTAAATAAAGGAAATGGAGTAAAAGGATCTGAAGGTGAAGCTGACAGAAAATGTAACAACTGCACTTTACAGTTCAGAGAGGTCATATTCCCCTTCGGACATTTTCCCCCTGACATATTTCCCTACGGACATTTCCCCCACTCTCCCCACCCACAATATTTTCCCACCTGGACATTTTCTTCCCTAATATAGCAGAGATATTAAAACCAGGAGGAAATCAAACACTTTGTTGGTGTGCTCGATGGTCTAGCATTTCTCCCCTTGACTGATGTTGAGGAGGGCATAGCATTTCTGAAAAATACAACTCTTGAGGGCTAGAAGAACTATTTGATTACTTTGATTCAATTTATGTATCTGGAAGCATTTGTCGTGTAAAAACCATCAGCCAATGTTCTATCAGTACGAATCCGGCGCCGTCCACTTCTTTTACCTCCACAAATTTGGAATGTGCACGATGTTACCCTGGCAGGAATAAACCGCACAAAAAACATGTTTGAGAGCTGGAATAATGCGTTCTCTCACTTAGTTGGCCACAAGCATCCATCTTTGTGGACACTCATTGATGCATTAAGGATGGACTATTCTTTGGTGTCCCTTACTTGCTTTGCTTCAGGAGGAACGTCGTCAGCCTCCCAAAAAACGTGTCAAACGGTCCACAAGACAACTTCAGGGGCAGGTCTTTGAGATATGCGTAGCTCAACGAGATGGTTAGAGGACAGTAGAACAAACTTTGAGGGCTGTTGGCTATTGTATTCGACCCTAAATATATAAATGTACTGAGTATTTTAATCCTTATTGTAAAAAATAAACTAGTATTAAAGACGTTTTTCTTCTGTATTTGACCCTAAATATCTCACATGAGTATTTTAATCTTTATTGCAATTATATTTTTATCAGTTTTTATTGTCCAGAAAAAAATACAATAAAACATTCATGACTCAGAAACAAACAAACTTTCCAGAGGGGAAAATGTCTGGCACGGGAAGACATAAAGTGGGAATGGAGGCAAAGTAAAAGGCTAAACCGTGAGTGGTACAGCAGCAGCCGGAGAGAAAGGCAAACACCCTGCAATGCATCAAGTGAGGTGCACTAAAGCAGAAGAGCTGTGAGGGAAAGAGCTACGAGGGAAAGGCACAGATGCCACTTGAGCTATTCAATGTTCATTATGAACCTTCCGCAATGTCCCTTAAGTTGGGTGTGCGTACATCTTATCTAATGTCAAACCATTCATCCCCAAGATTTACACAACTGACTGTGACAAAACCTTACACTGTGTAAGTCAATTAGTTCATGTGATATATATATATATATATATAGATATATATAGATATATATATATAATATATATATATATAATATATATATAATATATATAATATACATACATATATATATATATATATATATATATATATACTAGTATATATATATATATAATATATATATTATAAATATCTATGTAGGTATATATATAGATATATATATATATATATATATATATATATATATATATATATACATATATATATATATATATAGATATATATATATATATATATATATATATATACCTATATAGATATATGTATATATATATATATATATATATATATATATATATATATATTATATATATATATATATATATATGAAAATGTGAAAATGTGAAAACCACTTTTCTTATCTGTTAACCCTGAATTATATATTGGAAAGTAAATATCTTAAGCTACCAGTTAGCTAAAGAATGGAACGAATTCCCAATTTGCCACATACAAAGTGGAAAAACCTCATTCAAAATACTGAATTAATTCACAAAGCACTGTTGGGATGGGAACACTTTCCAAAAACCCTCGACTTTGATGGCGGTTGATACAATACTTTTCGCACAGCTACCAAAGTTGTAGATAAATAAAAGTTCGTACTGACGAAAGAAGTCACAAGATAGAGTTTTCCATTTTAAGTATTGTGTAACAAACTCAACTACTTTCAATATGGTGAGGATTCCCTTGGCTAACAGAAGCTAACTGCCATTCCCTAACAGCCACTTCCACTAGTTGACCAGTAGACGATCTATTTGAAGTGGGGAGCTAAGGAAGATATTTTTCATATATCATCAAATTCTTTTTTCGCTTTCTGTTCTCTGTAATAATTTATTACTGCATAGGGGAATCCGTTTCACTACAGAGTAGGTAAATAATGGACATGATTTTAGGAGCTCAATAACTTGCAGAATTGCTAAATCTTACTTGAAGATTGTTCCAGCAATCATTCTAATTAACGTAAAAAAGGATATGGATGTTTGTCATCTTAATACGTTGTGATCGAGTAGGATAGGCGCAACCATTTCGTAACTTTTAGTATTGTGCTCATTTTAAAGCTAGCAAATCAATAATGGTCAGTGAAACTGAGCCATAGGTTCCGTTATTTACTTGATTCTGTGAAATAAACTCAGATGAAAAAGACTGCACTTGAGGTTTGTTTCGCTTTGTGTTTTCTTTTGATACTACACAGTAATATGTAATAAGTTGTAGTGATAAATTCCTGATCTGATTCACGACCACAACCGGCATTTCAGGCTAAGGGCATTTTGGGGAGGGGAGCATCAAGTGCGTGATAGCAGAAATTTCTAGGCTCCAGCAGGTAAGTACTACAGTGTAATGTACGTCTTTGTTTCCCATTAGTTTTCTACAATTCTGTAGCGCAAAGTAAAGTGAGTTTTAAGAATAGAAGTGTGTTGAAAGCTTTTCAGTATTAATTTAGGAAGATTTTGGGAGAGCGGACTTATTTATTTATTTATTTATTCTTTCACGAAGCTACTGACTATGGGTTCTACCAGTGCACAAGTTATTTGAATAAACTGGACAACTCTGGATGAAAACAGTTGTCTTTTATGCCTGCATTGTCAGCGTTTTTTTATGTTCATGAATACCAACAAAGTGATGAAATAAAAATGAAGCAGCTTAAATCATAGGTCAAGTAGATCTCCTTCACTGTAGGGTGATCGTATGTGCGTAATATATGTATGTATCACATGACTTGTTATTTTGGATGTGAAGGGGATGGGTATTAATGTTGATGCCTAATCTTGAAAAAAAGAAAATATATATACATATTCCTTTTAGAAGACGCAAGTTGGATCATGCTTAATTTAGAGGAAATATTCATGTTGTCAATATTAACTGTAATGTGAAGAACTCTCAATGCTGAGAACAGAAGTAACTTTGTATAAGGTCCACAATAACATACTGGTTGAATGTGAGGCTTTATGAAAATGTATAAAATGTTTTCGAACCCTATCCTGGGTTCATCTTCAGTCCAACTCCCTGATACAAAACTAACTGAAATGCTAAGTACAATTTCCCTACTCTTGATGGGCGAATAAGTACAGCAGGTTCGGCATTGACTCATACTCTCTCTTGGTAGTTCAGTGGTTACAGTCGACTGGAGTCGATCGAAAGATATTGTGTCGAGGGATCGAGACCCGCCGGTACCAATCCATTCATTACTTAAAATTCTTCTTCGGTGATCATCCCCCATCTGGGAATTCCCGAAGTTGCGGGGATTAGATTTTAAACGACATTTGTAACTTAATGATTATATGTAAATCACGGTGATGTGATATATATATATATACTATATATATATATATATATATATATATATATATATATATATATGTGTGTGTGTGTGTGTGTGTGTGTGTGTGTGAATCTTTATCACATCAAATACATGCATTAAGCTACATATTAAAGGAGATTTGTAGCTTAATGCATGTCTATGAATCATGGTGATGTGATAAAACTTCATAATATGGCTACATGCGACAAATGCACGACTGAGTAAACATGGTAGAGGTGGGAGGATATCGATTCTAATTACAAATAGGTGGGAGGATATCGATTCTAATTACAAATACCTAAGTTCAACAGTGAATTGTAAGGTCGGAATCGACATCAACTTATACCACACTTGTTGGCTTGGTCGGTTTAGGAGTCACTGAAGTCCTGTTTTATATATGCAATAAGGAGTAATTGACAATATAATTAAGACACCTTTGTGAATGGAATTTGTATCTTTTCTTTCATTCAGAGGATGCAATGGGCTGTGACATTCCTAGAATGTAGGGATCATCAATTTAGCTCCTCCATGAAAACAGTGGTCCTAAGTGACAAGACAGCTCAGCTTCGGAAATGCTGACATACTTCCTCAGGTGGCGCAATGTCGAAGTTGCTGCCTGAAGCAGAACAAATCACGTCCTGTTTCTATGCACGGGCGGACGCAGATATGCTTTATGAATCTGGTTTGAGGTTGTTTCTTGGGCATGTACAATGTTCTGTATAATGGCGTCATGAACTTGAGACGAAATTACTGACGCCACTTATTTGGGAGTGTCTTGGGGTGTTAGTTCGTGCTTACGTGCGTGTGAGCTTTTTCCCTACGTAATGAGAGTGTAAGTTAGCCAAAATCGGAGATCGCTAAAGAATCGGCGAAGGGCCAAGATGGCTCCTTCAATAGTATTTTTAGTGAAGTGTGTGTAATCTGTGTTGAATGGGTAAGCATACTTATTCTTTGGCCAAAAGCGTGGCTTGACTGTATTTTGAATATTTGTTTCAGAGAATTTCTATTTCATTTGACCTTTTTATTTTGCTTTATAATCTTTTGCTTATCTATGTGTTCTCCTGTCTTCTTATAAGCGGATCTGAGACAAAGGGAACTGATATGGTGACTTATTTAGAAATGGGAGCTTAACTGATGCTTTGTGGTGTTACTAGACTGCTGTAACTATGCCAAGTTTTATCACTAAACTAATGTTAGTAATTTGGTTAATTCCCCAGGGTTATCTGAGTTCAATCTTTCATTTAATCATTTTGTTAAGAACCTGAGTTATTTAGTTAATGCTTTGCTCTTAAATAAATGTATTTTTGTAATTCTCGAGTCTGATTTAATTGCCTTAGGTAATAGAGAGAGAGAGAGAGAGAGAGAGAGAGAGAGAGAGAACGGAAGTCATTTCAGCGCCTCGGTGCTACACGGTCATAGCTACCAATCTTTTAAGATTACCGAGGTTGGAACCTCGGTAATATATATATATATATATATATATATATATATATATATAAACTGCTATTCTGCGCTGGGTAATAGGGAAATAAGTTTAAATAGTTCTGAAAGTTTTCGACATTTCTGAAACCTACAGATGAAAGAAAGTAACAAAAGTCTTATATAATTATATGTATTATACAATTTGAGCGTTTTGTGAATGCATTTGTTTCGTCGTATACTGTGGAAAGTTCCTTAAAAAATATTCACATCTACAATCAATCAAGGATGAACACAATGTATAGGAACTTTCCACAGTATACGACGAAACAACGCATACACAAAACACTTAAATAATTTCGAAACACCCGGTACATATTCAAATATAGTTATACATATGTACACACATACATGGTCTACAAACGTGTGTATATATATATATATATATATATAATATATATATATATATATATATATATATATATATATATATCGGCATATGTATATATCATATATATATATATATATAGATATAATATATATATATATATATATATATATATATATATATATATATATATATATATATATATATATATATATATATATATATATATATATACATATATATGGACATATATATGCTAAGTGCATAAATGCACAATCCCACACATAGACAATTAAAGGTAAAGCGGAGCACAAATGCTTATACATATGCATACACGCACCCATGCCATCACAATATACACATAAACTCTATAATTGCCAACATCAGCGTACACGGAAACGAGCTCGCCTGTGCGCGACACGGAAACAGCCACTGCCACAAAAGACCACAATATCCCACAACAACAGATCACTCAGAGAAAGGCAAAGTATGAATAGAATCGGCCCCCATAAAATAAAATCCTCTCACAACTCGTCCATCGGTATAATGCAGATTGGGGCGTTTCGTTGACATCATAAAATCCGCTTGATATTAGGGCCCGCTATATGACGGACGTAACAGACATGTCGATTAACCAGCGGAACTGCACAATCCTCCAGCTTCCCCTCATCCGCCCCCCCCACCTCCCCCTCCGACCCCCACCCCCTTGAAAAACACCGTGCCCTCAATAATTTCATCCTAGGGCGAGATTCTCCTCCGCAAATGAAATCTATAATTGATTTTGAAAGCAGTTGTCATTCGATCTATTAGCTCTTTCACTTCAACTGAGACCGAAATACGTCGGAAGGCGAAAGGGAGTCTCTCGCCCCACTGCACCCTTGGCCCGCACATAAATGCTGCAGGATGTTGCTATTCATCAAGCGATTCCTTTTAACGCGATCATTCTTTCCCTCTGAGGAAAGGAACAGGCGTGTGTGTGTGTCTGTGTGTGTTTTGGGAGGTTGACGTAAATCAATCGACAACGCGTATAATATCCTCTTGAGACTTTTCGACTGTCCTGAGACTGTCATTCCAGCTCTTTCAAAAGATATGGAGGAATTCTTGGTTTCAAAATGAATCTTCACGGACTTATACGCAGCTCATAACGAAAAGGCGTTAGGAAGCAGCCATCATCTTTTCTAGCCCAGGCCCGAAGGATAATAAAGAAATGAAAAGGGATGAGGAAGGGTCAGGCTTGACCACGGGGCCAGCCAGATTCGATAGATGTTTTTAACTCTGAAAATAAGAAAGACTATAACAAGAGGAAAACTTTTACCGGAAACCTTAATTCTAATGTTATCTACTAACGCTGTCTTTTTTTTCTTTTTTTTTAAGAAAAGAAATGATTTTGCACAAATCTTTTCCTAAATTCAGTGACTTCGTCTCCCACGTGTTCCTCCTCATACACTTCTTTTTCATTCATGTCCCTCCCTTGCATCCCCTCATATCTTCCTTGACAGCCACCCCTTCCCCCCCCCCCCCACCCCCCGACACTCATACCCTTCCCTCCCTCACAAAATATGGCGTCTAGGAGAGAGGGCGCCCGGTATGAATATTGACGAGCTTTTTCCCCATCGCATTTTGCAGATTGGAGCCGCCGCTCCCTATCTGTTTACGGTGGTTTTACAGCCCTGTCAAAGGGCGAGATGCTGTCACTCGGATGGCGATCATGATGGAGGGCGGAAGGCCCTCAGTAAGTCACAAGCGACTTCATTCTCTCTCTCTCTCTCTCTCTCTCTCTCTCTCTCTCTCTCTAACCAATCACTTTATTTGTCAAGCATTTGTCTTTCAATGCCGCTATCCTTTCCAAGACCCTCTCGCATGTATATAAATGTAAACACACACCCATACACACGCAAAATCACACACATACACACACACACATATATATATACATGTGTGTATATCATATATATATATATATATATATATATATATATATATATATATATATATATGTGTGTGTGTGTGTGTGTGTATGTGTGTTAATATGTGTCCGTTTCGAATTCGAGAAATGAACATGGGCACCAATGAACGAAAACAGCCCCAGAATTCAGAATCAGTATCATTACTTATAATACCCATCATTCTGCTCTAAGTACAAGTTCTGTACTTCAGAGATAAATTAAAAAATCAACCATTAAAATGATCTTTGCGCCACCTGGAGCGTCATACGTGGCATACCTGCCATCCACATCAGCAAAGTCGCCTAAATCGTGTTTTGCGGTATTTATGTCACAGAAAATGGCATTTTTGTATTTACAAATGCAGTAAAATGCGACCAGGCGTGAAATTTTCGTGTGTGAGGTACATTATTTTTTACGTATCTAGAACTATTAATTTACTTGTGTGATATATATATATATATATATATATATATATATATATATATATATATATATATATATAATATATATATATATATATATATATATATATATATATATATATATATATATATATATATATATATATATATATAATATATATATATATATATATACTTGTATTGAATATATATATAATACAGGTAATTACTATATATATTCAGCAGCTAATGGATGCTGGTGTGTGTGTGTGTGTGAGTACTTTATCATGAATATACGTTTAATACGAAAGAAGTTAGTCCATTCGTGTTAATTCTGGTATATCCTGATCTGTAAATCTTGACAGAAAAAATCAATTCTGCCGGATTTTCAAAGACTTATAAACACCCAATCAGAGACCTTACCGAAATACTGAGAAAAACAACCACAATAAAAAAGAATGGGTCGCATACACTTTAAGACGGAGCAACAGAACATTTTGATATGGGAAAAATGACAGGGGATTTTTCTTTTGTCATTGTAATTTACAAATAATAAAACAGAAATCAGAAAAGTCCTAGAGTTATTACAATAGTATAGTAATAATCCTGTATTATATCCGCTCATAAATACCATATTTATATCCCAAAAACGAATTAGTTACAACAGAACTATAGAAAAGTCATATCAAATTCAACATAGTAAAAAATTAATCTTACTACGATCATTTGCACTGAAATTTGTCAAAAATTTGTGGCCCAAAAGCGAAATAATAATTAAGTCGAATAAGTGTTTTTTTTCGTCACTTTGCTAGCATATCACCACGGAACAGTGAAATCTGCTACCAATAAATGAAAACTGCGATTTAAGCAATTTCCGACCAAAATTATTTTGCTTTTGAACAGGGTCCATTATGCATCGACAACGGCAGTATATACTTGGTTAATAAAGTTCATGTGATTGAATACTTTCTTTCGCTCTTGGTCTGCATTTGGGGTTAATGGCCTTGGTAGCTGTAACGCCAGATAACATACAATCAAATAACTAACCATGGTTTACATTTACAACTGGTTGGTGTTACTCGCTTGTCATTCATTCACTCGTTCTCTTTTTTAGTTGGTCTAAAAATATGACTCAGCGGTCTCAAATCGTATAACATTAATGACATTGTCGTTTTACGGTTCAGTTGCGACTTTAGTAACTAGAAATCTGACCAACAGGTGTCATTCCAAAATACCATTATCCTATTTAACATGCGTCCCAAGTTGGCTATCAAATATTAGATTGTTTTTTCCGACCGGGCTATCTCCAAAGTAGTAGTTTGATTGTTTGAGATATCAATATCTTCACGTATTGCTTCGTATCCACAGATCTAAGAATATCTTCTCTGCCTGTTTCCATTCTTACACGGTCATTAAGTCTATTTGCTACTTATCTATGTCTAATTTTCATATGAAGAACCTCAATTCATGGCAAAACAAAATATGGTCAAATGAATTTCGTTATCTGGTTTGAAATAATGAATCTTACAAAGTTTTTAAAATATTTATGTTTAGTTATGCTCACTTTCCACTAACTCACATTAACAGACAAGAGCTTCGAAGTTAAGTTTTCTCGCCACTGTCATATCTTTTCTACCCTATACTCGACCAGCAGGTTGACAGTTAATTACTGCATCTAAAGCAAGGGTCAGGTTCGAATCCTTCCCGGGACAAAAGAACATATGAATTACAATTTCTCTTAGGTATAAGTTATAGTGAATTCGTTATCAAGTGCTAGTCTTGGCTTAATACACACATACATTCATACACACACACACACACACACACACACACACACATATATATATATTATATATATATATATATATATATATATATATATATATATATATATATATATATATATAAAGGTATAAGCCACGAAGGAATGAGAAACACTGGATCGATTTTCGTGATTCAGTCATATATATATATATATATATATATATATATATATATATATATATATATATATATAGATAGTAATATATATACATATTCGTTATAGTCCTGGAATCGAACACAAACACAGCAGGTAGACTTGGTCATGAGCTGGAGGTGCTACTATTGGAGTTCCGAGAGAAAGAAAACGGATGTTTAATATAACTATATTAAGATAATCCTTTGACAAAGAAATAAACCTGCTGCCTAGAAAAAAAAAACAGATCAGTAACTTTTTTCATTTATTCATGAGTTGTCAGATGCCCCAGAATGATTTGCTCTCACAATGACCATTTTTCCAATCTCCATAAAGGCCAGGACGATTTGGGAAAGGGGGAAGGAAGGGATCGTGGAGCAAACTGGGGGTGGGGGGGGTAAGGAGGGGCTAAAGGTTGCTGATAGCGGGATACCGTCCCCTCTTTCCATTTGTGAATTGGCTAGGTCTCATGTCACAAGGTATAATCTTACAAATAATCTTCCCTGGGGCCCAAACACCCCCTTTAAATTCCCTCCCCGAAGGGCAGATTAGTACGAGAATCAAGTTAGCCACAACTGGGTTTGACCTGACGGAGCACGAGATGAGATTCTGTTAAGGGGTTCGGTTCGTTAGCAGACTTTTCCTTCATTTTCATTCCTTCCTTCTGGCCAGTATTACATGAGCAGCGTTTTCTCTCTCTCTCTCTCTCTCTCTCTCTCTCTCTCTCTCTCTCTCTCTCTCCAATTTATTCAGCAAACGGTTGGTCCACACAAAAAATTACAAAATTACATGAAAAATAAAAATATAAAAAACTCTTTTAAATACGCTCAAAAAAATTATTTGGCCCTTTGTAATGTTTTAATAGAAGTGTTAAAAAATTGTTTTCCTACTTTTTTTTTTATTTTATACTTTTTAGTTTTGACAGAAATTGTAACCGATTTATGATTGTTGCTAACGAAAATGATATCCTATCGAGCTTAAGAAGGTTTGAAAAATCCGTAGATATTAAATAATTCTACCGAGTCAAAGAAGTTGTGAAAACCCAGTTTCATATAAATCCTGGGATATGGGCAGAGGTCACTGTAGGTCACTGCTGACCACGGTCTATATTCTATCTGGACCGTGCTGCTGACCTACCAACAATGTAAGGTTGTACTGTCACCGGGATTGAGTAACCATCAGAATTTCACGTCCACAGAACGAAGGGAACAGATTGAAAATTGAGTTACAACAAGATTTAACCAAGACTAACAAACAAACAAACAAACAAAAAAGCAAGCCAAATAAAAATAAAAAAACTATTCTAATACGCAATGTCCTGACGTTCGGGACCGAGGAAACACTTGTTATAAATATGATGAAAACAATTTTTTATACAAAAAAATATTTTGTTTCAAGCCATATAAGCCGTCATATATATATATATATCTATAATATATATATATATATATATATATATATATATATATATATACATACATACATGTGTGTGTGTGTGCGCGCGCGCCTAATTACCCACAGATCTTCAATGAAATTTTATGCCAGTCTAATGAAGATCAGAATCACCTTCAAAATATTCAAAATCACGGCCTGATAATTATAATCGCACAGCCGGTCTACAGAGGACTTCATCCTCCTATAGGATTTAGCCAAATCATACTGAAAAACAAAAACTTAATAAAGTAGACAAAAAAAGCCAAGAAACCTAAAAATACACGATAATTTGTTACAAAGAGACACACATTCCACTACTCGTGGACTTTTAGAATAAACTGTATAATAAATCTTCCCGCTCTCGTTAACTATGACAATCAGAAACCGAAAACAGTAGCCAGAATGACAGCTTCAGCTTTAGTGTAGGTGCAGGTACCTATAATACCAAGGTGGCCCTTCTATGCTAAAACTAGACACGAAGTAGCAACAATTAAAAACACACTAAGAGAGCGACAGCAATTTGTATTTTGACGGCAAACTGATAACGTTGGAGGAGCAACGTAATAATATGTGGGAGGAACAGTCATATTCTGGTATATGAGCAATTCAACATCACTCTGCCCAGCGTGCATAGTGATATTATTTTGCGCCTTAAAAAGTGGTGCATAATGTAAATAGGTTAAATATCATCATTATTATTACTATTTATCACAAAATGCAGAAATCTATAAACACAAACGAAAGAAGTCACAGTTGTGACAAGAGCAGAAAGAATATTATCGTTTACACACACACACACACACACACACACACATGAAGACAAAAATGGTTCTGATGAGCTCAGCTCAGGTAAGTTTTTCACCGTCTCCCTCAAGAAACAGTATCTATCAATAGGTATTATAAAACTAAAGCAAAAAAAAATTGCATTTAACTATAAAATACCTAGCCCTGAATCTCGAGCAAAATGTAATGGTTTAGGGAACAAAAAAAAATGCTTACATTCGAGACTGACGAAACATTCCTTAGCATGTCCATAAAAATAGGCTCAATGAAAAATAAGCAAAAGGTAAAAGTGATGAGTTGAAGCTGATGTTGAATAACCGGTGCCGGAATGGAACTGAGTAATTTGGCTTACCAAATCAGATGAAATGTTTGCGCTGTTTTTCATGATATTAAAAGAGACCTCGTAATGTAAATGTAGTAGGTATTTAAATAATCCAGCCAGAGGCCTATGCATAATTTCATTCCATAAGCATTTATATAATGCAGCAAAAGGCTTGGAACTGACCAAGAGAACACCGAAGCACGGTAGCATTAGCCCACACTCCATCTACGTAGAGCCCTACGCGTCCATTGTCAAACTAAAGGTCAGATTACCTGATACAGGGGCTAATCTCCATTTGCCCAAACGACAAGACCTCTGTGGGGATAAGTTCAACTCTCACGTACCCACATCTCTTTCGGACCTCATATCTAATGGTAAGATAACCTTGAATTCGATTCCCATACAGCTTTCTGATTTCAAAACGCGTTCCTCTTCCCTCCCCTCCCCTCTCATCCCCCTTCCCCCGTCCCTCTCCTCCCCCTCCCCGCCACCCTTCTGTACGCTAACCTACCTAAACAAACCGACACGACCTGGAGATCTTCCAGCTCAGGTAACCAGACACCTGCTTATGAAAAGCAGATAAACCTCTCTCTTTTTTCTTTCTCTCTCTCGTTTCTTTCTTTCCCTCTATCTACCTGGACTACGAATCGGTTTCGGATTCGTCCTATTGACGAGTCAACCATTCATTTGTACCGCATTACGTCTTTTACACAGCCTGAATGAGGCGTTGGAGCCTAGACTGAGCTGAGTTCAAGAGCAAAGAAGTCTCGCTCTTCCCACCTTAGGAGAAAAGAAAATCTTCCTTTAAAATCTCTCAAATTACACCTGCTAAATGGAATGCACGCATCTATGAGGTACATAACGAAGGTGTAGAAATAAAAAAAAATTGTCTTAGAAAAGAAGAGAGAGAGAGAGAGAGAAGAGCGAGAGAGAGAGCGAGCATTGGGGAGGAGAAGAGAGCGAGGATAGAGAGAGAGAGAGAGAGAGAGAGAGAGTTGGGTACAAAATATGAGGACGAGTGATGTAAGCAGAAATTTAGTAAGACCTTAGACGAGGGAATGTGACACTACCAGCTACGAAGAGCTGAGGGTACCTGTAGTCTCACCTGATATCTCGTACCCGATACAGGCCTCGTATACTCGATACGTCAGCACTTATAGGGGTAAATATACCGAAAATAGCAATACTTAACATAACAATAATAATATGATGATTAAAGTTACCTGAAACGATCTCTAGATTTTGAAAATAGCAAAGATAAAAAGTAGTTTTAGAAATTCCTTTACCATAAGGGCACAATGTTTCAGCGTTTTGAAGTGAGGTTTCAAGTACTAAAAGGTCTTGCTCCTCATCTCTTTTATCATTATTATTATTATTATTATTATTATTATTATTATTATTATTATTATTATTATTATTATCAATCATCATCATCATCATCATCATCATCATCATCATCATCATCATCATCATCATTATTATTATTATTATTATTATTATTATTATTATTATTATTATTATCATTAATGTATACAAAATTCACTTAAGGAAAGATGAAACTTCACGAAGTTCCCTAACAAGAATCTAAAGAAAAGAATGGCAGTATGTAAGAAAAAGAAAAGAGGAGCAAAGAACATCAAGAATGTTCAATAGGCAGTATACTTCTGACCAGGTGATTCAGTGGTGAAGAAATGTGTTCACGCTTACGTATAAATGGTGATCCTCATCGCATATGGTTGCTGTAGCTACGTTCTCGGGTTTTTTTGCAGTTTTTGGAAGGTAGAACAAATGCAATGGTAATGAGCAAAATAGTTCCATGGCACGGGGAGCAGGGTGGGGGGAATCACAATTCTATTGCTGTTCATCAAAGTTCATAATATGGAGGGGTCCCCAAAGAGTGTTTTCAAGTATTTTCTTCCATGTTAATCACTATCTGTTCAACAGAACTTGAAACCTAAATCCTGCTTGCAAACACACAAACGCACACACGCAGACTCAGAAGCAGATACACATGTCAAATATACGAACATGATTATATATATATATATATATATATATATATATAATATATATATTTATATATATACATATATATATATATGTTCTTATATTAATATATATATATATATATATATATATATATATATATATATATGTATAAAGGTAATGCCAGTAGGGGCCGGTAAATGCGAAAGATCTCGGGAGTTCTCGTTTTTTTTTTCATTTCCCTCCTTGGCATTACCTTTATTTATACATAGCATCGCGTTTTATATATTTCGTGATCAAGCTTTTCATATATTTATATATATATATATATATATATATATATATATATATATACATACATACATATATACATATATATATCATACATACATATATATGGTTTAAATTTGGATTGAATACTTCTCACTGACTCTCTCTCTCTCTCTCTCTCTCTCTCTCTCTCTCTCTCTCGCTCTCTCTCTTCTCTCCTCTAACAAACAAGTTGAGATCGGCAGCTTTCACGAAAGCGCGTTTTTTTTTTTAATCTTACATCATAAGAGCGGCTGAAATTGGTAACATAAGTGAGCTAGCCTGACTTTCCCCTGCTCACTACCATAGCTACCAGGGCTTGAAAAATCTTTCAAGGTCTTGAAAATTATGTACAGAAAGTCCTGAAACAGACAATTTAGGGAAAAATGAAGGTAGGTTTCGGTCAGACAGCTGCTTTGTGTTCTGACACAACTTCCTTGTCAGATATGAGAGAGGTTTCGTTTGAAAAAAAGACAGTGCCATTGCTATGCTGCACAACACGGAGCCAAAGGAAGCAACAAGTACTGAAAGGCAGATGAAGTCCATCCTTAAACTTGGCCTGAACTTTCCTTCTTTAGTGTCTGGGCATCAGCTTGATGACTTACAGGAAGAATGGAGGACCCTTATTTGGGCAAAGGAAATACCTGAATTTTGGCATCATTTAAGGAATATATTAGATGGAAATGGTGAGTCCAAGTTTAGTTTACTGTCTGACTTCATGTGTGGCCTCCTTGTATTCCCATATACTTTAGCCTGTGTTGAAAGAATATTTTCCCAGTTAAATCTGGTGAAGACGAAACAAACGATTTCGTAATAAGCCCGTTGTGATGTACCCAACAGCAACACCACCATATGTAGAATAACAACTGGGAATCTTGATCATTGTTAACAGAGAAAAACTGGGTTTTTAAGGAAAAGAGCCTATATCGATCCTTTCTGGTCTCGGAATCGAACAATGGTCTCGTCTGTTGTTAGCCGATGTCCACAAGCAGCACAAGGCCAGAGACAGAGAGAACGGAGACCGACAGTATACTTGTAGTGTAGCTATTAATAATCTCCCTGTTCATTCCAGACGGCTCTTGTCTTTCATCAGGAGTCCAGCTTACCTTTTAACGATCGTCCCACAAAGCCAGCGGCATGCTATCAATGCGCAGGTACATATAGCGAAGACGGAAATAAACAGATTAACCAAAAGTCAATTTATCAATAAACTTTCGCAAACGATTCTGGATGAAGTAGCCAGCTTCTGACGTGTGTCTGTCTGTAAACATTCAGCTACAGAGTCCTTACATCTATCTTCTTGTATTCCACAAATCATTTGACTCACGAACCATTACCATGCCAATACTGTGCTCCTAATAACGAAAAGAACTTTTGGTGTCTCGAGGTATACTCGGGAAAATGGTGTCATCCAGCACACTCTGATTTCAGTATAAATAAATTCGAAAGACGAACACACAGTAAACATGAAGTGATTTACATTCAGGCGTACGGAAGACCAACATTATGATACTGGTTCACGTTTTCTTTTTTATTCACCAGTGCTACCATAACATAATTGTTGAAGTAATAAAAAGGCCTAATGCTCGACATTACGGATACCGGGGAAGATGCGGTTATGGAAACGAGTATACCTCGAGACACCAAAAGTTTTTTTTCGTTATTAGTAGCACAGTATTGACATGGGAAAGGATTATATTGGTGTAGGAGTCATTCTCTCTGGTAAAACTATTTCCAATTATTTAAACCGAAGAATTCCTACGAGGGTAAAAGTTCCCTTTCTAGTATTATCACAACAAGGTATCCTAAAAAATCTAAGATATATTTTTTACAGATAACACAAAAGTTGTTTCGTCCAAAAACAAAAGAGTAAATATGCTAGCTTTCTCGATGGCCACGAAAATTATTAATGTCCTCATAGATTAGTCATTTCTAGATATTCAATAAGATTATAAAATGTTGGTATTACATTACATAAAAGTGTTGAATACCACGGTGAAAACCTGTAACAATTTAAACAGCTAGGAGGTGGAACGTCATCTCTAATTCAGCCATTACCTCAGTGATGTAATGTACAGACTGATTATTCATTTAAAGATGTAGCTATAAAAACAAATAAGAATAGAATTCATTAAAATGTGATCCTCACTGTTTCGGAATACTAGAGTCACATCCACCGACAGACCTCCCGTCTAAATAAAAGCAGGTTCACACCATAAAATTAGATCCGTGAAAACAAGTCCACAATCACTTTATGAAAAACTCAGGTTGATGAGAATGATTTTTCTGAAGGTAGCTCCGCCTGGTCTGATTAACAGCGGGGAAGTTTGTCTCTAAAATCGAACCCATAAAATCACCGTTTTTATGAACCATTAAATACTAATTTCCCTCATTTTATCTTTTCGTTATCCACAAATCACTGGCACACAGGACATTATGTCTTTTTTGTAGGGCAATAACACTAAACTCCTGTGGCTTTCTTTGACATACTATCGTAGGTTCACATATACTCGTGTGTATATATATATAATATACATATACTATACATACGCACACACAAATATATATATGTATAACTGAATCACGAAAGTTGGAACATAATAAATGCATAAATATAAGTATAAGCCACGAAGGAAAGTGGAGCACTGGAGTAGCTCCAAGATCTTTCTACTCAACGTCCTTTACATAGCAGACAGACTAACATACATGAGAAACTGGGAGGACAAGGAAGGGTCGTATAAGTGACAGATAGGGATTATAAGGAGATTAGTACCTAGAATCCAACACACCTGGAGAATTAGTAACCTTCCCAAACGAACATAAACATGGGTACAATTTATGAGGTTTACAAAAAGATTAAGTCCAACTGCTCAGCCACAGGGACAAGAAAATCAAAGGATTATACAGGGCGGCAACTGACCACATTCAAACCTTTGGTAAACAAAAACTTACTCACAAAACATATTAAATATATATATATATATATATATATATATATATATATATATATATATTTTATATATATATATATATATATATATATATATATATATATATATATACATATATATATATATATATATATATATATATATATATATATATATATATACATACAAAGAAAATATCTATAAGGCAACTAAGTTGTATTTAAGTCTGTGATTGTATGATTGTATCTTTAGGGTCATTCTTAAACATGTTACAAATACAAGGGTCTAAATGAAACAGGCCACGACTAATATTAAAATTACAATGGGAAGTAAGTTGTATAATGGCAGATTCTAAAAGATTTCGTGACAAGACATCTTTTGATCTTGCGATTACTGAACTGCCAATCCAATTTATCTGATGGTTGTTTGCCCAGTTTTGACAGAATATTTATGCTGTTTGAGCTTACTTCTAAGCCCTTGCTAGAATGTCCGACATTAAAGGAAGGGCAGTCCATACATGGAATTTTATACATTATGTATAAAATTCCATTTTATACATAATGTATAAACATTCCTTTTAGTGTGTTATTATAGGAAAAAAACGAGGTTGACCTGAAAAGATTTTAACAATGATTTTATGGTTTCAAAACCGTTCAAATAAGGCAAGCTGAGAATGTTCTTAGAAGTTTCTTTCTCCGTGTTACTTACACTATAAAACTTTTTGTGGGCTTTATTATAGAAAATATCTAATATATGTGAAGGATAACAAATCTTTCCCTATTTTTCTTGTAATTAAATTTCTTGTGTGTATATATATATATATATATATATATATATATATACATATATATATATTTATATGTTATATATATATATATATAATATATATATAATATATATATACATACAAAAACATACAATATGGAAGTGAATGCTTGTATATTTGCTTGGATTCTAAAGAAATCCAAACCGCTCGACAGACCCAGAAAAAAATTTGCACACGGCCTCTATGTCACTCCAGAAAGGTTTATATCTCAAATCAAACCCCTCCTCTGTGACAGACATACAAACACAGACAAAATGAATGAAATTTTCGTTTTGATCTCACCTTTTCCTTCAGCTCTATATGGATTAATTCTCATTTTTCAACTGTTGCATCACCTTTACTCCAGGCACTGTCACACGTACGATTTACCTACAACAATAAATCCAAATTCCTTATAACATCAATCTTTTATCTGAATTTACGTGATTTTTCTTCATAATTTATGAGAATTATTGATATAATTTTTTATTACCTCGATAGAATCAACACTGAAAACCTACAGGGCATAAAACTAGAGGAACACGACGAAGTTCCAGCTACCCTTCCACTGATACGGGAAAGGAATCGTTGATATAATTCACTCATTAAACTCGTTCCACTGTCAATCAGATCTGAATTCAACAGAATAATTTTACAGTAATAACGAAAAAAAAAACAACAACAACAACTGATGAAAGACATGTCAGCAGGTCTACGGGGATGAAGTGAGGTTTGTTTGTTTGTATGGTGTTTTTACGTTGCATGGAACCAGTGGTTATTCAGCAACGGGATCAACGGCTTTACGTGACTTCCAAGCCACGTAGAGAGTGAACTTATATCACCAGAAATACACATCTCTAACCCCTCAGTGGAATGCCCGAGAATCGAACTCGCGGCCATCGAGGTGGCATGCCAAGACCATACCGATCACGCCACTGAGGCGATCGAAGTGTGGTGTGGGCATCAGCACTACTTCAGTTAACCAGGAACCGTTCAGTAGCTAAATTATCAGTTTAGTAGAGCCAGAAGATTAAACAGATGTGTTTGACTGTCTTAGAATCACTTTCATTCAGTCAAAAAGCAATGTAAATCAAAATATAACTTCTACCATCATACCAGTGAGACCTTACAATTCTCGTCACTGGAAAAATAGTAATCTAGCAGACCAAATGTGTCTGTGACAGTCTTACCCACTCATTAACAATACCTTGCCAATGAAACACAAATTCTTAAGTACCTTGTGGTATTACCAACATCATATCTAACTATTTAATCCACGAGTAAAAATTGGTAGTTATGGGCATTATTTTGGAGATCAAAAACTAATTCATCAGCAAGACGAAACAAAGCCATTATCATTCGTGCATATTTATTAGCATACTACATAAATGCTACTGTGACAAAACTACTCGCCTTCAAAAAATTGCTCGCGACAAAATCACCACATTTTTTCAGTGTTCATCTTAAACCAAAAGTATCTTAATCGTAACCGGCCAATAAAACAAAAATTCTTAAGTACCTTTAGGTATTGCCATCATCATATCCAAGTGCTTAATCCACTAAAAAATCACCATATATCAACAATATCTATATTAGACCAGTCAGACTTTGGCTAACGCTTTCCCTCGGAAACGCCAAAGGAAAGTGAAGCGCGTTCGTTAACATGCACAGGAAACCAAAAGCGGTTGCAGCTCTCTTTACGGTGTCTAAAATTACCATCGTGATATTTGAATATTTATACAGCCAACGGACACTGTGTCTTAATAACTTATGGCTATTCGACAGCTGTTGACCTACCATCTAGGTTTTTGCGATAGCGATCGAATACCAGTCTTGAAAACGATGTGATGATAATTTGGCTACTGAACGGTTCCTGGTTAACTGAAGTAGTGCTGATATCCACACCACACTTCGATCGCCTCAGTGGCGTGATCGGTATGGTCTTGGCATGCCACCTCGATGGCCGCGAGTTCGATTCTCGGGCATTCCACTGAGGGGTTAGAGATGTGTATTTCTAGTGATAGAAGTTCACTCTCTACGTGGCTCGGAAGTCACGTAAAGCCGTTGATCCCGTTGCTGAATAACCGCAACGTAAAAACACCATACAAACAAACAAACCTCACTTCATCCCCGTAGACCTGCTGACATGTCTTTCATCAGTTGTTGTTGTTGTTTTTTTTTTTTCGTTATTACTGTAAAATTATTCTCTTAAATTCAGATCTGATTAAAAGGTACAGAGAGAGAGAGAGAGAGAGAGAGAGGAAGGGAGAGAGAGAGAGAGAGAGAGAGAGAGAGAGAGAGAGGGGTTGGTAGGATGGAAGGCTAACATTGAAAATTTAGCATGACTTGATACGGTCACTGAAGTGGCATTCTTTTGTTCATGAAAGGTATATATAATTTTGTCAAGTGGTACCTAATATAGTCCCTACAGAGATTCATCCGTTTTTCATTTCCATGTGTGAATTTCTTCACACACTAACCTTTCAGTATAGTGAATTTCTGTTCATTGCAGAAGTCTGTATGACACTGTAACCTTTACCCCGAGCAGTCATCTTTAATGAATTCGAGACATAAGTATTATTCACAGGAAAGTATAGCATTTTCAATGACAGTATACATTCCTTACATGACAATACAATTCAAAGGAAACATACGAAAAATTTTCTGAGTTCTTCAGTTTTCCCAGGAAGTGCCTGGTTGGTTAGCTAGTATATGTATGTATGCGCATATATATATATATATATATATATATATATATATATGTGTGTGTGTGTGTGTGTGTGTGTGTGTGTGTGTATGTATGTATGCATATATATATATATATATATATATATATATATATATATATATATATATATATATACATGAATGTTACAATACCACTGATTACAATAAGAACTCGGCTCAGCTTGCAGTGGGGCAGGATTAGTCCATAGCCCACCGCCTACCAGTTCACTCAGTTGTTATTAGCTGCCAGCTTCTTGAAGTTTCTTAGCGATTCTTTATGAATGAGGTTGCTAGCTTCAGGCCCCTTTTCTTGTTCGAATAGATGCACTGGTACTTAGTTACAACTGGATGAACTAAACAGGCATGCAGTAGGACAGGACTGATCAACGGATCTAACTTTTAACCGTGGGCAGAGAAGTTGTCACATGCATGCAAATCTAACCTCATATGTTATTCAACAATAGATCCAGCATTAATACAACATACAGTATATTAACGCCTTTCTAGATGTAAATTACAGCAATACCAGATCATTTTATTATACACCCAAACACACGCCACACACACAGTTTCCTAAAAGGTTATAAATCTCATTTTGATTGCGTGACTTTCGTAAAAGAAAAAAATATCAGCCTTTCTCTTATCCTTACAGCCATCCTGAGTCGGTTTGGGAGCTCAAATGAGACTTACTTCATAAGTGCATGCAGGTTTTTGGAAACCTACCTGTCTGTCTGTTTGTTTGTCTGTGTCACCAGATAACTTAACAAGTAAACAAGTGTACTGATGAAAAATGTGAAACAGAAACCAACGTTTCTCTATGATATGAACTAACAAACTTTATAGTTTTAAATTTCATTCACACATTCATACTGACCCACACAAACACACGCACACGCACACACAGACATGCGCAAGCCCACTAGAAACCCTCTATCCCGCGTGACACTAAGATAAATGACTTCCAAACTCAAAACATCTCCAGTCGCCTAATTGGTTGGATAGGGCAAACGTTCTCGATTACGTTGTGATAAGACGGTAACGAGTCACGGAAAACAGCTTGTAGGGGATTTAAACTCACAGAGCAAATCACCGCTACTTGTGTATTTAAGAAGTTTATTTAAGGTCTGCTGCCCGAATCGTATTTGTTGGGTTATTTCACATGGGTAATGAAGACACCAGATGGCACATCGACTTGGACTATTCTCGCAGCATTTGTAACCACTATTTTCAATCTATCACTATATTTTCATTTACTCTCATTATTGCACTAGCAACTACAGTTAATGCTAATGGTCTCGTTAATATGAGAGAGAGAGAGAGAGAGAGAGAGAGAGAGAGAGAGAGAGAGAAATCAGTTTTTGTTTTGTTGCCAATATTTTGAATTTATCATTACCGTATGCATTGTTCTTTTCAAGAACATAATTCGTGTCAGCTACAATTAACACATTTTCCTAAAGCTAACACATACACACATTCAAAGAGAGAGAGAGAGAGAGAGAGAGAGAGAGAGAGAGAGAGAGAGAGAGAGTCTGGGTGAAAAAAAAAACTTACGCGAGAATGAAAGGG
>NC_061108.1:51990981-52003481 GCF_015104395.2 Macrobrachium nipponense | reverse complement strand
AGATTACTTGGTATAGTAGGAAAGTTGTTTCATAGATTTTCGATTGAGAAAGTAAAACATGACAGAGGGGCTGAAACGTGAAAAACACTATGGCCAGACCTTACCTTACAGACCTTACAGCTTTTTCAGGTTGTCCTAGGTCCCTCAGTGTGAGGCGCCTCTATTGTCTACTAGAGAATTGCTAATGCATCTTCCGGTATATTTTGCATCTTCCAGTCTTGGATGGTCTGGGATGTAGCTTAGATATTTGTCGAGCTTATTCTTAAACACCTCTATGCTCACTCCTGATATGTTCCTCAGATGAACTGGCAACGCATTGAATAGAGGCTGCATTATCGATGCTAGTGCATAGTGGATTAATGTCCTGTGTGCTTTCCTTAGTTTTCCTGGTATAGTTTTGGGCACAAATAATCTACCTCTGCTTGCTCTTTCTGATATTTTTAGCTCCATAATGTTTTAGGCAATTCCTTCTATCTGTTTACATGCCTGTATTATCACTTAGCCCTCTCATCTCCTTTCTAGACTACATAATTTTAAAAATTGTAGTCTTTCCAGTAATCAAGGTCCTTAATTTCTTCTATTCTAGCTGTGAAGGACCTTTGTACATTCTATTTGTGCAATATCCTTTAGTAGTGTGGATACCATATCATATTGCAATATTCAAGTGGACTATGTAAATACGCTTTATAAAGCATAATCATGTGCTCAGCTTTTATTCTTTTGAAGTGCCGTAACAACATTCCCATTTTTGCTTTGCATTTTGCCAATAGTATTGGTATTTGATCATTGCATAAAATGTTCCTATTCAACATCACACCAAGGTCTTTAACTGCTTCCTTATTTGTAATTGTCTCGTTATTAGGTCCCCTATATGCATATAGCATTCATTCCTTCTTTATCTCCATAATTTATTGATTCAAATTGATCAGATTTTATATCATCCTATTTACCTATGCCCATTCATATATTTTGTTTAGGTCTCTTTGTAGCGAGTTCCTATCTTCATCACAAGTAATTTCTTTACTTATTCTTGTGTCATTGGCGAAACTTCTCACTACCGAGTCCTTAACATTACTGTCTAAGTCTGCAATCAGCAATGCAACTAACACTACCTTGTGGCACACCGAATATTACCTTAGTTTCATCCGATTTCTCATCGTTTGCAATCACTATCTGTTTTCTGTTTTGCAAAAATTCTTTGATTCATCTTCCTACTTTGTCCACAATTTTATGTTTTCTAATTTTCTTCGCTGTATCTTCTTCGTTTATCATATTTTTATATAATTTCTCACGGTGGACTAACAGTTGGGTTTGTGTACTTTTTCTGGGTACAAAACCATGTTGTCCTATATTAAACAAATAATTTTTCATTAAATGTTTCATTATATTTTTCTTCATTCCCTTTCATACACTTTCAAAATATGTGATATTAGACTCACATGCCTATAATTACTGGCCTCTAGTCTTCATCAACTTTAGAAAGTTGGGGTGATATATGCTAATTTACGTTCATCATAAATCTTGCTGGTATCTACAATTTGTCTTAATAATATTGCGAGCGGTTTTGTGATAGAATGAACTACTTTCTTTAACAAAATGGCAGGGGCGCCGTCTGGTCCGGCTGCTGATGCATTTTTAATTTCAATAATAGCCTGCGCAATATCAGCTTCATTAATATCAATGTCCGATAAATATTCACTATTTCCATCTCTTATTTCTGCATCATTATCTTCATTATCAATTCTAAGTGTAAATTCTCTCTTATATCTTTCTGCTAATATGTTGCGTATTTCCTTTTTTTCATTCACTAATCACCCTTCATTTCTTAGAGGGGTCTATTTCTATTTTTTATTTATTAATCTTTTTTTGCATATGAGCAAAATAGTTTGGGGTTTTGTTTGATATTTTCTAGGGTATTTTCTTTAAAGTCCCATTTTTCATTTTCTTTTGATTGTATGATCTTTTGTTCTGCATTTTCTATCTTACTTTTTAGTTCTATCACTTTCCACGCATTCTCTTCATTTGGAAAACCTTTTTTCCACTTTCTGATTTTCTGGAACAAGATCCTTCTGTCTCTTGGTATGCATGACTGATTTTACTTTTCTTCTTCTGTATATACTTATTCACTATTTTCTCTAATATTTCATATAATATATCCGTATTTACCTATATATTATCACTTACGAATATGTTTTCCCAGTCTTTGTTTAATTCTTCATTTATTTCTGACCATTTTATATTCTTACTATAGAAATTGTATTTTCCTTATCCTTCCCACTTTTTCATCTCATTTGCTTAATGTTGTGTACTATAGCATATCTAATAGCTTTACAAATTCCCTCGTATCTTCTGCACTACTATTATTCTCTTTTTTATATGTATAAATACAACCACAATCTCCTATGCGTTCTTTCCAATCTACGAAAAAGTCTCCGGATAGGAGTATAGTCCAGTCTTTGTGATTTCTACATATATCATCAAATTTTTGTATTATGTCAAACTCTTTAGTATTAGGGGGTCTGTATATTATAATGTTCACTCATTTTTCAGATTCAAATTCTACCGCTATTAATTCACATTCGGTGGTACTATATTTCTCACATAATTTTCCTTGATTTATGTCTCTCCCATATATCCCGGTTCCCCCTTGATTCCTATTTTTTTCTATCTGATCTGTAAGTTTGGAACCCCTTTATCTGACCATCATTACCAGTCTCTTGGGAATATCAGGTTTCACTTATATTCATTATATCTGTTTTTTCAGTTTAGGTTAGTTCTTCTAAGAACTCTATTTTTCTTTTTGAGTTACTCATAACTAAACCCTGCACATTCATCACTATGATGATTTGCGTGTTATCCCCAGCATTTAGTATGGGTAATAATAAGGATTTTCCCATGTCTCTTTCCTGTTCTGATATATTACTCTTCTCTTCACTTCCAGAAATTCGGACATAAAAAAATCCAACTTTTCCAATACATTTGATCTTCCATCTTCATATTTATTCATTTTGTGTACATATCTGCATTTGTCTCCATATCTGCACCATCCCCTGGCATCGTAGATACAGCGCTTGTTGCTTGCACTGTACCTAGGTGCTGATGCCTGATATCTCGATGCTGACATTTCATAACGTGGTGATAGCTTGCTTTTTTCCTTCACCTCACGCTCTCTGTTCCTTTCTTTATTTGCTTCATTTTTTATTTGATTTTTATTATTTATTTGATTTTGATCTTTGTTCTTCATGGCTACAGGGTGCATATATCTACATTTTTTGTTGAACTTACATCCTATTCCTTCTTTCAAGTTTTTGCATATTTTTTTATGTAGATTGCTGCATTCATCCTCATAGCCGTCTAGGCATGCACATTTGCCATAAATCTCAAGGAGGAGGACGTGTTGATCAAGTGTTTGCTCTTAAATATTTATAAGAAAATATTAGAAAATAAAAGGAAAAGTTGTATGTGATATACATGGACCAAGGAAAGACATTTGGCAAAATTGATAGAAGGTAATGTACTGAGAATCCTTGATAAAGAAGATAAACCATTTATAACGAACAGAGTCTTTTACAAAGGAAAAGGAACCCGTTTTAGAATATGTAGGAAGGAGAGTAACAGGCTTTCTGTAAAAGATTAAGTAAGCAAGAGAGTAACTGGTTTGGTCTAAAAGTGGGACTCAGAAAAAGTTATCTTATATTTACATGGCTGTTAAATATCTTTATGGGTAAAGTGATGCGAGAAGTCGGGAACAGGACAGTATACGTTGTAGAATAATAACAAAATAAGTTGTGAATGGAGTGTGGAATAGTTGAGATTAGGAGATAACACACATCTGATAAAAGATAGTGAAAACCTGCAAACACTACCGTATAATTTTGCATCTTTCCAATAAAAAGTTGTGGGAAACAAACATGAGTACGGCTATTATTGGGGACATGAATATCAATATGGATGGAAGAAGGACGTAACCAGGTGATTCATACAAATATTGGTGATTACATTTTATAGGTGTTGAGAAAAGAAGTCGTTGAATAGTAGAAACGAGAAAGGATTGTTGAACAAACTCTTCTTTATGCTAGTGTTGTGTGGATATTAAATCTTAATGAAAGAAAAAGGCTGAAGCTGTTAAAATGAAATGTATGGTTAGTATATATATTATGTGGTAAAAACGAAGAAGAAAAGAACGAATTAATGAGGAACTTCGCATTTGGAAAAATAAAAAAAGGAAATATCGTACGTGTTGACGTCGATCTTAGCTAGCAGCTATTTAAGCTATATAGTAAATATTAGATTATTTTCACAATTGTAATATTAAACGCCGTAAAAAGATCTTCAACTGTTTTCGGTTTCCTATACGTGTTAACGAACGCGCTTCAGTTTCCTTTGACGATAAATGGTGATTTTTTTAGTGGATTAAGTACTGAGACATGATGATGGTAATACCTCAAGGTACGTATGAATTTGTATTTTATTGGCAAGGTATAATTAAGATGCGTTTGGCTTAAGATGAACACCGAAAAAATTGGTATTTTCGTTGCAAGTTATTTTTTAATGAGAGGGTAGTTTTGACACAGAAGCATTTAGTCTACTAATACGCATGCGTCGGTGGTGATGGATTTGTTTCGCTCGCAGTTGAATTAGTTCTTGGTCTCCAAAATCGTGCCCATAACTACGCAGTTTTTTTTTTTTTACTAATCTTTTTATTTATTTATTTATTTATTTATTATTTATTTTTGTGGATAAATTACAGGGTGTCCATAAAGTCCCAGTACCATTAAAAGCAATAAATACATACTTGCAATGGTACTGGGACTTTATGGACACCCTGTAGTTAGACATGGTGATGGTAACACCACAGAGTACTTAAGAATTTGTATTTTATTGGAAGGTACGAATAAGTTACGTTTAACTTAAAATGAACAGTAAAAAACAGGTGGTAATTTCGTCGCCAGTAATTTTTTAACGAGGGGGTGTCTGTCACAGAACCATTCGTTTTGTTATTACTTTTTTCTTTGGCGAGGATTGTAAACCACATTTAAACCGATATAGGTTTTCAATGCTGATTTTATCGAGGTAATAAACAATTATTATATTAAGTAATAATTCTCATAAATTATGATCGACATGAAAGTAAATAATGATAAAAAATGTTTTAAAGGGAAATTCGGTTTATTGTGTAGGTTAATCATACGTCTGACAGCGCCCGGCAAAAAAGGTGGAGCGTCAGATATGAGAATTAACCCATAAGCCTTGAAGGAACAGGTGATATAAATACAAAAATTTCATTTGTTATGTGTGTGTTTGTATGTCTGTCACGAGGTAGAGGTTTGATTTGGAGTTATGAACCTTTCTAGGATGACATGGAGGCCGTATGCAAAACTTTGTCTGGGTCTGTCAAGCGGTTTGGATTTCTATAGTATCCAAACAAATATACAATCATTCACTTTATACATATATATTTATATATTAATATATATATATATATATATATATATATATCTATATATATATGTGTGTGTGTGTGTGCGAACATGGTCTATGATCTTCCTACAAGCAGCTCCTTGTGAAAACTGATTTAGTGTGAAATGCAGATATTCGACAGTATTGATATTTTGTATCTCGAAAACCACTTGAGATATCAGTTTGAAAGTTTTTGACATTAAAGATCAAAGTATGCTTGTTTTTGTGGTAGTAATAACTCATTTTGCCCAAGATGTGTGATTCGACGGTTTGTGGAAACGTCGACGTCATGTTTGCACCTTCTGCGCGAGGAGAAAATCTTGCAAGCGTCCCGAGTAAGCTGGAGATCGTATCACGCCTTGTTATTTCCCGTACCCCCTAAATAATATGTTCCGAGACATTCAATGACGTTGCAGAAAAAGCTGTCTACAGAATTTCATCAATCCGAAAAACTGTACAATATCACTTTCCAGGTGCCCAATAACCTGCCAAAGATGCCTGTGGGGTCAACAGAATATAGCAGAGGTGTCATTTCGAAACCCTTATTTTGCACATTTATGAGGTCATGTTCTTTGAAGTGGCTACTTGTTGTTTGTGAAATTCACTCTGAAAATACAATCCACGTACTTTTAATCTATTTGATATTATTTGTGAGTTTGGTTTATCATGTAAAATCTTGCTGTAGTTTAGTAAATCGGAAGGCAACTTCCAATTCTTTTCTTTTTTTATATAATTTTGCCAAAAAATGTCCAAGGGGCTGAGGAAGAGAGAGAGAGAGAGAGAGAGGGAATCTGAAGAATGGCTTTACCTTCATGTTAAAGCCCTTCCGGTTTTCATTATATAATAATATACATTTTGACGGATTACAGTTCCGATGATTCAAATCAATTATGCATAAATTTTCTCCACCCAACCTGTAACACGGCATTCGGCTAATAAACATGATGTACATACAGTAATTCAGTGTCCATATCAACAGATGCTTACTGGATTTTCAACCGCAAAATAAACAGTAATCATAACACACATAAGAAGTAGGTTTTGTGCTGATTTTCCGATAATTTGCTTTCTCTGGTTCGTAAAGATTAATATTTAACGAATAAAATTGAGAGGGGAAGGGAACGAGTCTGGCATTTCAGTCAGGCTTAGCTTTTTTAGTCTAGCTGAAACGTACTAACCGGAGAGGTGAAAAAAATAATAAATCAACAAAAAGTTATCGTGTCAGCATATCTGTAGCTTTGGCGTATTCTTAGCGTTCAATGTCCGGATAAGAAGGCACTATTAAAGCATACATAATGTTTTATTCCGGAAGCACTGCATTTCAGGACTAACTCTCTCAAACAAACAATACCATTTTCTTCCGTTACCATCCGGTACTCCGCTGCCCCAAGACACTTGGCAGACGCAGCTACCTTTCCGTTAATTCACAGTAGCTGCGTGGGAAGCGGCGACCAACGTTAGGACGCTGTAAGGATAACCTTTCATTGTTAAATGAAAACTCTTGATGCGGAGCTCTCAGTGTTGCCCTCCTCTTCTTCCTCCTCCCCCTCCTCCTCCTCCCCCTATTAACGCCCAAGCTTCCCCTCACCCACTTCCTTTTTCTGTTCCCTGACAACTACTTACTCGGTCCTTAAGGGCGAGACCCCATATAGGCTCCTAAACACGAACTCTTGAAGGACTGGATAGCCCTGAATGGCTTTCAATAGTATTGAATATTCCGTGAGACCAAACGGGTAATTCCCCCGTAGATTTAAAGCGTGGCATATGCAAAACCGTTTACCTAAGACGATTTTTAAAACGAAAACAAACATTACCGAAACATTCTGATATAGTCATCCTATCTGAAGTTATGTGGCAAGACTCCAGACTTTAAAAATGTCTTGGCGTTAATGAATAACAATAAAATTTTCAAGCACACCTAAAACAAAGACTGAAAATTACTCCTTTGATTATGACGATTTTGAAAATATCGGCAGCCATAATAGCTATAACTCGCTTTCCTGGCATCGACTACTCACTCTCCCACTGATACAATGTAAGAAAGCCAACTTTTTCTGCCAGTCTCTCCTTTCGCTCTATTTCTGTGTCCGTATTGTTAGTTAGTCTTGGGTCTCTCTACGAACAATGAAATTGGTAACACACAACGTCATTCTCATGCCACGGTGGGATCTGTTTTCTTTGTAATCTTTTTATTATTATTATTATTATTATTATTATTATTATTATTATTATTATTATTATTATTATTACTAAAAGTATTTCTATAATAAAGCCCAGATCTGTCTTCAGCAGAAACTCATCAGACCTTTATTTACAAGAGTACTGACGGCGTTTCTCATTTATGTAGAGACAGTGAAACTTGGGCTACTCAAGTCTACGGACTCTCTCCTTAACCTCAAAAATACAACAATGTACATACTGCCACCCATTTTTAGGTACACTTAAAGATCAACTCAAATGGCATGTCAACCGCAGGTAAATTCACTAAACACATTTCAAACACCATAAAAGTACTTACAATTTCAAAACTGTCTTCGATGTTCACATTTCGAATGAAACGAACGGTATATAGAAATGGTGTTATGGAAAACTACGTGGCAATTTCTAAATAATAGAAAAAATGTGCGCCCCTTTTACGAATATGGGCCATTAAATTCGTAATAATCTTTCGAAAGCAAGGAGCTATTTTTCTTATAATAACTGATGCTACTTTACAACGTGCAGGAAAGCTGTAATGAATCAAAGTCGTTCGTATAACGAGGTCGCCTTGATAACAAATTTTTCGCAATGGCGAGGCAGGGACTGCGCTGCTCCCCGGGACCCCCAGCCCCAACCCTCGCTACAACACCCCCTTCCGACCAATCTTCAAACTTAATAAAAGTAGCCAAAATTTGTTGCTCGCTACAGCTATTGTCAAACTTGCAATGGAGGAACTTTGGAAATATGAGACCAGAATTGATTATACAGCTTGACGTACAAATGCCACAGCCGACGTTGTTGTTTGTTTCTTTACGTGTTTTTTTCTTTATTTTAGTTTGGTATTTTTTTTGATAATGAAAAGGAAATGTCAGCTTTGAGATCTTTTTTTAATTCAGGAGTGATTCTTTTTGCTTTTCGAGAAAATACTGCTGATAGACACTAAGTCATGTGTACGGAGAGCAGTGTGTTGCTGAAGTCCTAATCTCCGTAACTGTGTTATATTTTCCATTTGTTAAAATTCGCATGTTTTCCTTGGTATTGGCAGCTCCTTCTGCTCAGCCATCTGGCCAGGGAAATATGTACAGTCAAGTTCAAAAGTCCGTTGACACTATCTGGCCATCATTTCAACAGTACATAGATGGCGCTAGTCTTGCCACCACTGGGGTGAACTTAAGAGTGGCCGTTCTTAGCTTTTCCCAGTTAAACTGGGCACAGTAAAGAGAGGAAAAGTCTGACTTAACATACAATAATTGTATTTTGTCCACTCCTGTGGAAAAATGCAATGATAATTATTTCACACATTTCTAGTGCTTTGATAGATTCACAGTTGATAGATGTAGTGCTTCAAACAATATATAATTATATATATATATATATATATATATATATATATATATATTATATATATAATACTAGCATAATGAAACGCTAATTTGGGATTAGGTAAAAAAAAGTTAAATGTAGATTTTCTTGCCACATGTTAAATACAGCATCTTCTAGTGAAATCTGTTCTACTTTAAACCTATTCATTATTAATAAGATTTGTATTGGGAATGTAGTTTTGATCTTCTCCATTTTTGTCAGAATTTTTATTAAATATGGTAATTTCTTGTACTGTAGCAGAAGCAGCCCTATCAATAGTAGCAGGAGGAGAGGGGGCGCAGGAGGATTTGTAGTTGGAATTATAACTGTAATTGTAGTGATAGTAGTTGTATCTAGAAAGTGCGAGGCTTGAAAAGAGAGAGAAGGGGGGGAGTGATCGTGTGTGTTCGGTATAAGTTTTTGTCTGTGGAGTGAAACTCTCTGGCCAGACTTTGGCCTATTCAGCGTAAAATAGGCCGAAGTCTGGTCAATGTCGGGTAAAGTGGTTGAATCACCTATTAGAAATAATTTGCTTCTGTATTAGAATTGCGTTGCATAATTATATAAAAACTAATTTATTCATTTAGGAAAATGTTATATTTGATTATCTTTTGACGTTTATCTATTTCGAATATTATTTCAGCTTTCAGGTGCTGTGAGTGATGACAATTATTGTTAGGCATCGTTCTTCAGCATTTTCTATTTTTCATTCTCCATTTTTCACATGGCAACTGTTTTGCCCGGGAAAACAGTTCATTGAAACAAAAGTAACCCGTTCATTGAAACAAAAGCATATTCATATGAGAGTGAAAAAAAAATAGAGGATACAAATCACATCTCCATAAGATGATTTTTTTTATCACGGTTTCATAAGAGATTTAAATACCATTTAAATACTAGATCATATTTTCACATTTATGAGAATGAAAAGAATTAAGAAGAAATGAATAAGTGTTACTAGTGATGAATGCAGACAATTAAGATAGAAATCCTAAGGATACAACCTAAAAAAGCATTTAAGCAGAACAACATAATGATAATCACTCTGCAAATGGATGTGATAATATGTTCTGCTGAAATTATGTTATATAAATTTCAAATATATTTCCTCATATGCATAAGAGCAAACTGCTAAGTGTATTATGCATGACTTACAAAAAGAAGTTAAATGACAGGTGATTATTTAAAACACCTTTCTTCTTGACGATCTCTCTCTCTCTCTCTCTCTCTCTCTCTCTCTCTCTCTCTCTCTCTCTCTCTCTCTCAAGAAATGTGTGGAATGATTATCACTGCATTTGTCAAACAGGAGTGGACAAAATATTATCTATCGGATGTTATGCCAGGCTTCTCCTCCTATCTTTACTTGACCCATTTCAATTGAGAAGAGCGAAGAACGGCCACTCTAGTTCACCAAGGTGGTGGCAAGACTAGCGCCATTTATGTACCATTAAAATGATGACCAGTGAGTGTCGTCGGGCTTTTGAACTTAACTGTCCATTAGGCATGACAAGATTTTGATTCTGCATTGAGTCATACTTTTTATAGTTTTGGTTGGCAACACATTATTCTTTCCACTTCAACAAAATAAAAGTGGCAAAATCATTCTCTAACCAATATGTTCCTGCACACCTTCTGCAAATCCAATTTTCCTCCTCCAGGCCATCGTAATGAACCTACAGCTCGTTCGTCTGTTGAAAATGCGAGGCTGGGTTGTTCTCATTTCTCACTGAAGTTCTCATTGAAATTCCTAGTACATATGATTCTAATTGTAAGACAAAGACGTACTTGAAACCTTTCCCATCTTAGTACTGATTGGCCACCCACCTCATCCCAGAAATTACAAGAATCGTATGCTGCTGCTCAAGATACCTGAATATTTACAATTGTCAATAAATCAACATTTGCCCCTTTCTCCATTTCTCTCGGTAAACTTATATTTCAATGCTTTTAGCAACTAATATAATGCAAAGCTTTAGTTCAACATTACAAATTGCTAGTTGCAAAAAAATGCTAATTACAAAACAGTTTCTTTCAAACATTCGATTGACCATTCTTACTCTACATCACATGATTCTGTGCTGGGCACATAGACGGGATGGCCTAAGCATTATGAAGCAACACAAAGGTTCTGATTTGAGGTTTTGTCAGGCTCCGCTTGAAAGATGATAAGCAACTCTTTTTGCACTTTTCCCCTTACTCTTTAAATGAAATAAAACGGTTTTATATATATATATATATATATATATATATATATATATATATATATATATATATATATATATATATATATATATATATATATAAGGCAATTTCTGTCTGTCTGTCTGTTTGCTTGTTCACTATGCAACGCCCACACTATGAAAATTAGAGTTACCAAAATTTTACCATAGACTACCCTCCCGTCCCCCCCCCCCCCCCCCCACCACACGGAAAGTTTATTAAAATCCAAAATTCAAGCGCCTTTTTCCTTTTTAAGGGGGTCATAACCCCTCTTTTTCATACCCCTTAATTTTTTAGAACTTTCGGAGCTGACATCTATGTAGAAGTGTTTCTATATGGATAAACAGGCTCCCCCAAATATGAGGGCCATAAGGAACCCTCAGTGCTAAGGGGGAGAGGGCAAATCACCCTGGGAATGGGGCCCGAGGGTTTCCCACAATATTAGGGGGCATGAGGCCTGCCCCCTTTCGACTTACCGACCAGGGGAGAAGGGGGTCGTAGCCTACCTACCTCAACTTAACGCATTTAACATCAATGTTAAGAGTTTAGCTATAGACTGAATTTCATCAACGGCCATTTAAGGTAGGCCTAGCGATGAAAATCTTTCCCGAGGAACCTGTCGCAACATGTGTGTGCCTACTGTCGGCCAGCGGGGCCTGACTGAGCCGGTCAATGGGAAAAGATGTGCATCAAGGTTATTTAGAAGTGAATGTGCGTTCAATAACATCCGAAGGACACATACAGTTGCAAGTTATCCAATCAATAGGTAGTGATATCAATGAAGCTTAAATGCAGCACTATATGCAGTATTGTTGCAGTCTGGCTCTTTGGCCGCTCATCCAATTCTTGAAAGACTAGCATCAACACATCCTCCACTACCAACATTTACACTTTTCCCTAATTATACTTGCACAGATCAAAAGTTTTTTTCGTCCCATTTCTGCTTGCTGAAAATTTATACTGCGTTTCTTTGTTCATTCTAGACATATTACTGTCATATCAAGCTTCTCCTTTCCACTGGAATAAATATAACTGAGGTAAAAAAACAAAACCGCTACTTTAAAACAGTTATCCTGCGGAGATCATCAGTCATGTGCGTCCCAACTAGGTAAGTGATTGTGTTTTCTTTTCTCTAGACCTTAGATAATTGTACTATAGCTTCTGCTTTCCTTGAATACTATGTTTTTCGTAAGTTAAAGATTAGGGTCTATCCCTTGTAATTATATCAACCCACTTCACTGCCTTCTTTTCCATATAAG
>NC_061108.1:51970981-51985981 GCF_015104395.2 Macrobrachium nipponense | reverse complement strand
GAAACATGTCTAATTTCATGATTTTTACGCCTACCCTATACAGATATTTTTCTCCTGATTTAAAGATAACTTTTAGATTGTACAGTACCTATAACTAATAATTGAATCATTTCACTATCACTGTGAAGGTCTTTAAATGTTGTACAAATCTACGTTATTAAATTTTGAATTTGGCAAAAATAATTTCTTTAATGATTACTGATGCAATTTATGATAAAATCAGTATTTTTATCTTAATTTTACATTTTTTCATAGCTTTTCTTTACAATATTGATATCTGATAACTTTGTATTATTCAAAATTCTAAGATCTTTCAAATGCAATTAACAAAAATTTTTTAAGTCTAATAGTCTGAGATGGAAACAACATGAAATATCGTGGTAATGTTGCACAATTTTTAGTTTTATTAATTTTACTTCTCCAAACTTTCTGCACACTCAAGTAGGTATATTAGGAACAATTTGATAAGATTTGGCTTTTTTTTATATAGATCCTTGCCTAATTACTCCTACTAATTCTCAAGTAAACTTTTCAAAGTGTCTTTGTCATAAAGTGGGTACAACTGGTAAATTGACTCCGTTCTCCATGGTCAGCTGGCAAACTTTCTACAATGCAGCCAGGGAAAGAAATGATGAAATCTATAAATGTTTGAAGGACACATGGAACAATGGACCATTAGGCGTCTACCTTCGGACCTGCTATCAGGCCTACACAGAGCGAGATCACATTGCAAGGCTCAAAAGACAAAGGGATGAGAACTTGGTTGAATCTGCTGACAATGAAGACCTACAACCATTTAAACGGCACCACCGTTCCAAGGACAGCTCCCTGTCCAAACATTGTGTGATCTGTCAGACTAGAAAGTATGATAAAGCCAAAAATAACCTTCTGCATATAGTTCAGTGCATGACTTTTGAAGCTGGAGATAGAATCCTTCAGGCTGCAACATTGCGAGAAGATGGTCGTATAGTGTGTGAACTTTCTGACAGTGATCCAATTGCAATGGAAGTGTGCTACCATCATAGTTGCTAGTATGTTTGGTACACCAAGAAGTGATCATTAGATACTCTTTAAAAAATGTGAAGCACCAAAGGCAAAAGATCCATATGAAGAAGCATACACCTCAGTTGTACAAGAGGTCAAAAGAGATGTGCTTAGTGGTCACAAAGCAATGTCAATGAGCATTATTTTACAATATTTCAATACTCACCTAGCAGCACATAGCAAAGAAGCTCCAGATTACAAATCATACAAGCTCAAGAACTGCTTGCTTAAAACCTTTGGAGAACAACTTTCATTTTGGCAACCTGGCAAAAGGAATGAATCAGAGTTTATTTTTATCAGAAATTCCTAAAGGGCAAATTGTTGAAGCAGGGTTGCGACTTGATACCATAAGGCCTGACTTTCATTCTGAGTATTCTGAAAATGAAACCAAAACAGGCCCTATTGCATGGGCAGATCTCTACCAAGCGGCAAAGCCTTTTAGAAGTGAACTAACGAAGCAGAAAAATCTAATGACAGATGTTTCTTCAGTTGTTGTGACATCAGATAATGCTCATTTACCAGAACAGGTTTACAACTTCCTTGTTTGGATGATGTCTCCAGACGAATTTGGTGGGAATGAAATGGAGACAGTGGAACCCGATTTACACACAAGAGTGATGGCTGTAGGACAGGGTCTCATATACAATGTGTCCAAAGGGAGAGTTAAAACACCAAAGCATGCCTCTCTAGGCATGACCATAAAAAATCTGACAGGAAGCTCCCAGGTCGTGACCATTTTAAACAGATTTTGACTCACAATTTCTTACAATGAGTTGCTTGAGTTAGAATCTGCTTTGGCCCAGAAACAGGTAAAAAAAAAGAGAAAGTTGGGGTATTATTGCCAAGAAATATCCTGCCAAATGTGTTCACACCTTTCTGCTGGGACAATAATGATCTCAGTGAGCAAACTCTCAGTGGCAGTAACACATTCCACAGTACAAATGGCATCCTCTTACAACACAGTCTACACTTCTGAACCTCCACCAATCCATCTGGTGCCAGTGATGACCAGCAAGTAACAGCAACAAATGACATTGTTAGACGTTTTGTACCTTTCTCTCAAAGTCAGAGACATGGTCCTGGATTGCTGAATGTTGACAAGTGGAGAGCTTCAATGAAGCCCGGTATTTTCTCTTTTGTGTAAAGAGTCACCAGTCACATCAACTTCCACCATCTCAGAATGCCCTGAAGTAACACATATAACGAGTCAACTACCAAGCAGCACTGTGGAAACGAGCTGGTGAACCAAATCCAAGTGGTCATGGATGGACTGTAACTAACGATTCTTTATCCATTTACTGGACAGACAAAGAACCAGCTCCATAAGTACTGATGGAATATGCCCGTTGTGGTTGTAAAACGCCCTGCACGACTAAACGTTGCAACTGTTGCATGGGCTTGAACCTACCCTGTACTGGTGCATGCCAATTCACCAGGGAATTTGCATACAGAGTTGAGCATTCATGTGAAACAAATGCAGATATTGAGAGTGATGAGGAGGGCGCTAAGGACTAGTGCACTATTAAAATGATATATGTCATACTTTAATGATGCTTTGCTACAGTTGCACATGGCAACGCGTATATGACATAATGTGCCAGAATACCACTTTTAACGACGAAAATTTCATATTGATAGGTTTACCTGCTAAGTGTGGTTCTATTTGAAAAGTTCAGTATTCTGTACCACTGTCTGTGAAGATAAGGTACTTTTCAGTTTGCCATATACAATAAATTACTTGTTCTATATATTCGGTACATCAAGTTTTTTTCCCGATTATCACCAAGAAAAGATTATATATTACCGAATTGTTATCTTTTCGTCCAAGCCCACTAACCAACCCCCCCCCCCCCCCCCCCCCCCAGAAAAGAACTGGTAGCTAACATGTTAGTTTATTAACTTATCTTTTTACAGCATATATCTCCTTTATTTCATTAGCTATAAATGTGAAACAAGCATGGAACCCAGTTAACATCTGGAAAGATCATTACTAGAAATGTTTTCAGCAAGGAATAAATCTATTTATTTCAGATATACAATAGTTTTCATTACTTAGGTTGGAGAACATGGACAAAACCAAATTTGCTGTTTCTTAATTGCTGTGTAAAAATCCAATTAATCTTTTCAGACAGTGAAGACAACCACAAACAGGGCACCGCCGGAACCATCTCACCTCTCTCTCTCTCTCTCTCTCTCTCTCTCTCTCTCTCTCTCTCTCTCTCTCTCTGAAAAAGGTAAAGAAAACGTAATGAAAGATACAAAGGAAATACAACGAATTAAGCACACAAAAATACGCCAAAATTTACGATTAGTAAATTCTGAATCCCTTCTCGCGGTGTGGAAATGACAGAATTCCTCTTTCTAGAGTCTAGACAAACCTCCCCAACTGGAGCATCAGAAGATTCTAAGGTGTCTCCAGGCAGAATACTAAACAAACAAGTTTGGGTTGGAAAATAACCCTTGTTCAGTGTACAATGTTATAATGTAACAATTAACGACTTACACACACTTTTCCTTTCTTATTAATTAAGACGAAATCGTAGATTAAAGTGATAAGACTTAAAAAAACAACACTTATGGTACCACAGAAGAGTTACCAATATCATGTACTGATAATATATTTTTTGTAGTGAAAGAAATCACAATAGTTTTGTACGAAAATAAAAATCAATAAAAATCTAACCTAGAGAGGAAAATATGAAAAAAAGAGAAAGAAACACAGAACCTACAAAGAAACAACAAATTAACAAGTGTCACCGTCAGGATGAATGGTTCCAAAGTGAGAAAATCATTGTTGAAAAACACACCACCGTAAAATAAAGTTATTTGTAGACTCTCCTCTAAATTACTATCATGCGTTATACTTTGCCATTTCCATAAAACTTTCGGACCTTTTGCCATCACTCTATAATTCATGTGACCTACTCTGGCACACAGCTGCTGACCAAATGTTTCTACTTCTGACTTCACTCCTACCTTTCTGCAAATTTACGTCTGACTTTTTATCTAGCCACTTTTTGTATGTAGGTGACAGTGGGCTATTTGTTATTTTTCCCTTTGTTACTGATACGTCTCGGGGTTCTGTTTCATCATCTACTCTTTTTGTCTTATCATCTATTTCCTACCTATTTCTTGTATTTGACATTCTTGACAACGCCTTAACCCTCTACGTTTTTTTCTTTTCCACCTTCCACGGTTTTTTATTATATATATATATATATATATATATATATATATATATATATTATATATTTATATTATATATATATATATATATATATATATATATATATATATATATATATTGCAGGTTTGAAATATTAAAACTTGAAATCTTGTGTTGCAACTAAACGGAGAATGTAACAAATACCTCTTTAACATATTGACCATAATACAAGAGAAAGGGAAGCGGCAAAAATCTTTCACTGTTCTTCACGTTCTAGGGTTTCATGCATATATATATATATATATATATATATATATATATAATATATATATATATAGTATATATATATATATATATATATATATATATATATATATATATATATATATATATGTATTGCAGGTTTGAAATACTAAAACTTGAAATCTTGTGTTGCAACTAAACGGAGAATGTAACAAATTCCTCTTAACATATTGACCATCATACAAGAGAAGGGAAGCAGCAAAAATCTTTCACTGCTCTTCACGTTCTAGGGTTTCATGCACTCTTTCTCCTTTCCTTTTCGTCATTTGTATACGCAAAGGTTGAATACCCAATTGATCTCTGCAGGAATTTTAATTTTATTTTCTCTTACTAGTTATGGACGTTAATTCATGAAAACTTAGTCACTGATTGTGTTTAAGGCGTTTCCTTTGGGACTTCCTGTTCAAGATTCCTAAAATGCTGGAATTCGGTATAGATCAGAAAAGACTGAGCAACGTGATACATCACAGCTCAGCATCAAGATCTCAAACCTTCAAAAGCTGATCAAAATCCGAGGTCTAAGACAGCAAACCTATCTTCCGGTGATCAGGAACTACTAACTGCCAGATAATAGTCTGTGGAAGCGAACTGGTTAAGCTTCAGAGACCCTTTATCAGAATCACTATGAGCTACAGAGTGGCGCGTACTCATAACATATATATATATATATATATATATATATATATATATTATATATATATATATATATATATATATATATTATGTAAAAGGTAATTTCTGAGGGAATTTATAATTACAATTAGTAAAAACTGGAATTCTGGGTTTGTTATCATTATGTCTACTTAACTTTGTAAGTAGAAACCTTGGACAGTTAGATTTACTGAAAGTGTGGTAAACATTGTGAGTACTAAAGTTATTGGTCATTACCCTATTCAAATGGCTGGTTGGCATAATATTATTATAACTGTGTGCAATGGGTTTTAACATGTAGTTGTGTTAAGGTGCTATTATTACATTTTAATTTTGTGAATGGTTATTCATGTGTCTGTGTTATTTTCACAGCTTTGGTTTTAAATATATAAGGTGATGGTTTTTCCCATTTGATTCATTAACAAATATCAAGGTTTATTAATGAATATAATGTTTGCAAAGTATGCAATTAAGACCCAATTAAAAGTTAAGTGATAGGAAAAAACCACTGAAAGAACCTATGGTGCGACAATATGTATATTTAAATCCTGTGTTGCACCAAAAGAGATAAAACAACAAATTCCTTTTTAACATGCTGATCACGTTACAAGAGGAATGGAAGCAACAAAAATCATCAGGTGAATAAATAAATAACGTAACGAATATCCTTGGTTTCGTCACTTCTTGTTTCCGGAGACTGAAAAGAAATGAGTTGTTGTTCTCAAACTTTTATCAAAAGTCAAAATATAAAATAAGCCAATTTATAAATCCATTTTGCTACAGACAAAGTTTGTATGATGAACAGAGTAGCATACTGCTAAAAAGCCCGCCTTTTAATAAGGTAAAATACCCATACAGAAAAATGTAGATTACTTGGTATTATCATTTCTCGGATGGAAAAATATAACAATAGCGGCACACAAACTAGTTCTAAGTACAATAGATTTACACCAACACAATTCCTGAAACTGAGGACGGAACACAAGGGACTCTTAGTTTTCGCTTCATTTGCTTTTGGTCATTTCCTTGGAAATAGAGCTTATTCGTTAAAAATGCAAGTATTGCAATGCAACCAAGAGCATGACTGCTTGCGGGACTAGAAAAGAAAATATATTAAACCAGCTGAACTCATCTCCGTCAATGTACACTAAATATTTGATAAATCATTAGAAAAAAGGAGAAGATACATAGCGTATTCATAATAATTAAATATATAAAACGATAAATGATGAGAGAGACAGAGATCTGTACATTAAACTGCCAAATGAGAAAACCACGAATCCACAGGTTCAAAAAACGAAAAATGCAAGACAGCGCTCAAAACATAGAAAACATCTGGAAGGAGAACAAAGAATGATAAGCCAGGCCAACCAGCGCCACCTGGCCCCGAGGGTAAGAACCAAAATCAGGTAACGGCTCCACCCAAGAGTCTCAACGGGAGACCTTACGAGCAAAGGCCAATTAACGTGCCAAGATCCACGGGTATCAAGGGGGCAATACCCACGGATGAGAAGAGGAGGAAAGGAGCAGAACGCCAATGGAAGGGAGGAAGAGGAGGAGGACGAGGAGGAGGAGGGACCGCAATTTGAGAAGTCTGCTATTCACTGTAATATGAATATTTTAGCATATGCTGAAAAATAAGAATAAATGCAAAGATAAATATTAAAATGCCTTCAGCAATAAAGACGAAATAGTAACAGGACACGTAAAATAGAAAGCGGGACGGAGAACATGATACTAAAACGAAAAAAGTATAAATTATAAAAAAAAAAAAAAGTTGAGCACATGAAAAATGGTATACATATTAAAAATTACTACAACAAAGTGCCACCTGGTTACAGAGATTTACAAAGGAATTCACATACTGTGAATATATTTTCAAAAGTAACAAATTACAAAAATGTTTTCATTATAAGTATTTCTAAAAATCATATATATATAATATTATAATATATATATATATATATATGTATAAATAGATATATATCTATATATATATTATGTATATATAGATATAATAATATTATATATATATATATATATAATATATATAGTATATATGTGTGTGTGTGTGTGTGTGTGTGTGTGTACAAATGTATATATATATATATATATATATATATATATATATATATATATATATATATATATATATGTTTTCATTATAAGAATTTCTAAAAATCATATATATATATATATATATATATATATATATATATATATCTATATATATATATATATATATCAATATATATATATATATATATATGATATATATATATATATAGTATATATATATATATATATATATATATGTATATATATATATATATATATATATGTGTGTGTGTGTGTGTGTGTGTGTATACATATATATATATATATGTACATATATATATAATATATATATATATATATATATATATATATATATATATGTATATATATATATATATATCTATGTATATTATATATTATATATACTATATATATATATATATATATATATATATATATATAATATATATATATATATATATATGATATATCAATATATATATATATGCTATATATTCTATATATATATATATATATCTATATATATATATATATCTTATATATATTTCTATATAGATATCTATATATATATCTATATATTCCCATATATATATGTATCTATATATATATATATCTATATATAGTTATAAAAATGCATACGCTCGTGTGGGGGTCGTTTTGGGTGAAGGAACTTATTAATAAAATCATATGATTTCCTGTAAGGGCCGCCACGACTCACACACGTAAGGTTAAGGAGTAAGAATGAAGCGCTTTTGACTTACCTTGAGTTAGGAAATCCTTGAATTAGATAATTTCATTTACAAAAATGTACAACATTAAATAAAAACTGAAAGGCAGATAAAACCCGTGGAGAGGGCACCAAAAACACTGTGATAAATTACTCTACTATTCACAATGGTAATTCGTTAACGGGCTGCCGCTTAACATGGGAGATGGGCCAAATTCACGAACTATGCAAGACTGGTTGCTAATTATTGATGATAATATCTTGTACGGTAAGTGAGCGCTTGGCAAGCAGGCAGGAGCACGAAATCAGGGCAGCGGGAATCTGGAAGAGCATTCCAAAGTTACAATCAACAAAATGCAAAGACTACTCTCGCAAGAGTTATGAATAACACACTATGGGGGGAAATTTATCACGAAACTTATTGACAACAATGCACAATGGCAGGAGAACTCTAATCTTTAGTTGAATAGCTCAATTAATAGCTTAACAAGTCACAAGGGAAACATGTGATGCTAGGAATGGGACAAAGGCGTTCATAGAGAGAAAAGGGAAATTTGAATATTGAAAAAATAGTGAGAGTTTTTTGTCTTGGAGAGATGGGGGCTGGTTGAATTTGCAACTTCTGGGCGTACTTTAGCTTGAATGTGCATATAGCTAGAGATGGGATGCAGACTCCAACCAGCGAAGATGAACAAAGGGGCTGACGATGCAGCGGCGGTCACATCTGACTTCAATAAGAACTAGTCAAGGAGTGAGAATCGACCCAGGACAGTTTAGACCTTTAAAGCTAAGGGCCCAACCAGCAGCCCATGTAAGCCCCGTGACCTGTCCTTTTATGCTGGGGCCACACATTCACGTATCACGACGGCGTATGCCCACGTATGTGGATTGGGGGCATCATCGCGGTGAAATGACCTTGAGCAGCTGGTAAACAGGACACGGGCTAACGGACGTAAAGCCAGCACCGTAAATTGCGCCGCAAATGTACGCGCAAAGAAAGCAAGGTCGGACGTCTACCTGAAACTTACGCCGATAGTGTAATGTTCTATGTACGTCAACTTCACATTGTTACCACGCCCACCGTTGTGGGGCTGTAGGGTACAAAATGGCCAGCCTGTAAACAGAGCAGACTGTAAAGTGATGGAACATGTATGAGAGAATGTAAAAATATTGCATTCTGAAAATCCAGGTTGTAAATTCACTTTGGTAGAATTCTGCATGTACTGTAAAATATTGTATTTTTTCAACAAATAAAAAAAATTAAGTCAGACATTATAATATACATACCATTGGCAGTCCCAACATCTTGGGCTTCTTCTGACAGACGATGTTGGGCTTGAGGAAGTAGAATATGTTCAATATCCACTTCTCCTTGTCCGTCAGTCGTCTTCTGTGTCGCTGTCATCACTCTGTATCTCATCCAACTCCGACTCCTGTAGGTGGAAGAAGACATTTCCTCGACCTGAGTGTCTGCAGGATTGGCTGTAGGAGTCTTCTCTGGGCCGAAAGAAGGTCCGGCAAGAAGATGTGAAGTTGATGGTCTCTTCCTTGATTGTTTTAGGAAGTTCGGCATCTTGAAGGGCGTTCGTTGTGGAGAGTACTTGGAGGAAACTGCTGGTCTCGGGAGACGGAAACAACAGCTGATCTGAGGGTTGTTGTTGTTGTTGTATTAAGCCAATACTTCTTGTTGGCACGGGCCTGAGGGCGCCGACCTGACCTTTTATACCACGCTAGCTACAGCGTTGCCATGTCGTACAGGATTGTAAATGTGCGAATCAGTTTTCCCGTAGGCTACAGCGCAATTAGGAGGCCCACGTGCTTCGTGGCGGAAAGAAAACAACGATGGCAAAGAATGCAGGTGATCCTAGCGCCTACCCTGCAGTAGGCCACCGTGGGTCCCACGTGCAATGCCTGGAGCTACGTCAGGTGACATTTGGCGTGACCACCCATGACTTGTTTTGAACATTTCAAAACTGGAGCGGGCTAAGGCGCCCTAGTGGGTGGAGCTTAGAGCTCGGACGACCCGTCACCATTTACGTTATATTTACGATTTACTGACCTAAGCTGTTGCCAACTACCAATTTCCGCTCATGCGTAGGCGCGGGTGCATTGATGCATGAATGTGTGACCTTAGCATTACCCTATGGTAGGTCTCTAGTGTTTAACAGATTTATACTCCCGCAAGAACTACGAAGAGTACCAGAAATTCCGACCCCCCCCCCCCCCCCCCCCCCCCACGGCCACTGGCTGTCTATACTATGGTGCGGGGGTTAAGATGGCAGCCTCCTACTAAAAGTCAAATGTTAAATACTGGTGAGGCGAGGCGGGATGAAAAATGTAATATATATATATATATATATATATATATATATATATATATATATATATATATATATATATATATATATATATATATATATATAAGCAAATCCCACAGGAAAATGATAGTCAGAAATCCAAGCGCTTTCGTCTTTACTCGGACATTGTCAAGGAGTTAATGAAGTACAATTGGAGAGAAAGGTCTCAGGTACAAAACAAGATCAAGAATACCAGATGGTTAATTGTCAAAAGGGTCAAAATTAAAAGATATAATCCAGGATTATCGGATATTCACACGGTCACAAACCAAACCGAAATTACAAAGTACCTTTACAGTCCAAAACATGTAAAAACTGAATATATTAATTTTCCTGTGGGATTAGCTTATTTATGAGTCACGTGCATCTACAGTGATTTTTTTTTTAAGCATATACATATATATATATATATATATATATTATATATTATATATTATAATATATATATATATATTAATATATATTATAATTTTATATTCGACCTTATACATATTTCACCTTATCAGGAAAAAGGAGGAATGACTGTAGGCGTTACACTGACTGGGAAGCACAAAAGTTGTTCTGAATCAAAAGCGTGTTATGTCTACAGGAGTAAGTGCACACAGCAGTAGGAATATGGAATGGCTTATGTTTGGTAGTGATGGTGACGACTGTGACAGTGAGGAGAAACTTCGTAGTCTGAAATGGTTTTTAAGAGGAGAAATCTGAAACTGAATGCGAGCAGGAGTAAAGTTATGAGGATAAATGGAAACCAGGATAACGGAGCGATAACTGTCATATGGAAATTAGAAAATATAATACGGCTGATTCGTACCAGTATTTGTGAGGAAATGTAATTGATGAGGAAAGCGGGAAGACGGCAAGGTCTCGGAAGGTTTTTGAACAGATAAGTTTTTTGTATAAACGATAAACCTGATTACCACAGTCTCTTTTAAGGAAGTGATATGTGAAGGCTAAAGAAAAGGGTTTGAAACTGGCGAAATGATTTGTCTGGAAAGTGTATGTTAAGTAAGAAAGGGTAAGAAACATTGAGATAGAAAGATGAGATGAAAAGGGTAACCTAAATGAAAACATGGATTTGCGTTTTGAGATGACCTTATCATGTAACGAAAATAGCAGACATGTCTGTGAAAAGTGTATAATATCCAAGTTTTGGAAGGAAAGAGAAGACCAAGACCTATAAAGTCGTTAATATATGAAGAACAAGAGTTGCTGGAAAGCAAGGTTCTCAAAAACCCGACGTTGAAAACACTAAACAAAGGGAGAAAGTGTGTGTGTAGGGGGCTAATGTTGAGGAAGTGTTCTGGTCTAGAAATTTATTCTGATTACAGAAAGATGATTATGCAAAGTATCAAGAATAAAATAACGCCAAAGCTGTGAACTTGACCAGTTTCGTCTCTTCAGACATCTACGTAAAGAGCATTGGTACATTATAGCATAAAATTAGAATGAAACTGACGCATCAAAGAAGTCCCTAGACCGTAAACCCAGTATAGAGATAGTATAATTCACGCTTTGGGCTCATCAACTATTGTAGAAATAACTAAAATGCTTCGTAGTTGGAAAATTATAGCGACATTACTAGCAAAGTTGTGAATATAATCCAGGGGACTGTGTACTCCAGAAAAGGAAAAGCATACAATCCTAATTGTTCAAAAAGATTCAAGGTAGCCATCAATAAAAAGGAGATACAAACACACATACCACAAAACTGACGAGTTGGTGCATTTTTCTTCATCCCCATCGCTTCCCCAAGCTAAAGGGTCGGTTGCCTTAATGCTTCTTCTCCAACTACTTCCACTAAAAGCATCTTCCTCTGCTAAACACTTCTCCACAACTACTAACACATTGCGCTCTCTCGACCTCTTACTCCCCAATCATCCGCACCATATGCTTACACCATCTCAGTCTGGACTTACCATGTCAGTAACCTTGTCCACTAATGGCACTTCTAATTTTCTAACCCTCAAGCAGACAAATCTTATAAATGCACCTCAGCATCCTTATTTCTGTTCGCTCCAGGTTCAGTTCATCCATCATTTCCCGGTTAATGTCCATGCTTCTGAACCATACATTATCACTGGTTTAATATCAGTGCAGTAAGATCTTTTATTTCTCGTTTATTTGGGATTCTTCTATCGTACACTACATCTGCCACTTCCCTCCTTTACCCCTAAGCTGTATTTATCCGACTTTAAAGCTCACCTTCACACCCTCCCTCCTGGCTTACAGTAGATCCGTAGATCCTAAGTACTTTAAATTCTCTATTTTAAATCTAGACTTTTTCTCTCTTGTATCAATAAATCCTGTCCCCTCCCTGTTTGCTGGTCACCATAACCTTAGTTTTGCCCATGTTTAACTTCATTCCACCCATGTAAGAGATTCCTACTCTCTGGCCCTGATTTGCAATGCCTATGCAGTCTCTGCCTAACAACCAGATCATTTGAATCTCAAAATTCCCATGAAATTTCCTTAATCCTTTCCGTCAAAAATCTATAAATTGCACAAACAGAGTTGGGCTAAGTCCCCATCATCAACTATATAATTTCAAATAAAAGTGATCATATAGAAAAATTCATCACCTTTTCAGTAATTTAAATGTATACAAAAACTTTAATAAAATTTCTGTACACATTGAGATAGTAATACAACAAAATCGTGGAAGAATTACTTGATGAAATGAAAATCTGATTAAAAACTTTGGTGTGACTTTGCTAACTTTTCCGTACATATGGAGTCATAAAAACTGCTGGACAGTTTTTCCCTTAAGGCTCATAACTAACTGTTACTATTCTATTTCATATTCATACAGTTTATCAAAATATCTGGCTGATATTCGTATCCCACTGGGAAGATTCAATACAAATTCTAAGATAAAGAATTGGTTGGACTTATGAAATAACTTAATGCATAAATCAGTGTGATTCCAAGCTTAAAAATTGCGATGTAGCATCATATTTCCCACAGAGCTCAATTGCTCGATTTTTATTGACAAACTAATGAACAAACTGCTCGTTATACCAAGGAAAAGCAATACAATTGTCACTGTCTCTTCAACTGATAAATCCTGAGTTAACCCTTTGCGCAAAACACTGCCACATTATCTGTTCCATAGACCTACAGAGAAGACACGAACTCACCTGCATGCACTGCAGAATTCATCTCTATCTCGCACTTACATTCGTGCCCTCCCTGAATATGAACGCCCTTCTATTTGGATACCTCTTCAATATCATACATCTTCCAGTGTCTCTCTATCTCTTTTCTTATGGCACTTTTGAATTATACAGTATTTTTCACTTACTTATTGTCCTCTGTTTTTTTTTACATAGCATATTGACATACACTAATATATATATACCGCATTTTTCGAAATTAGAGGCCCCCCCCTCCACAGAACAAATGGAAAGTTATGAAGTTTTCTGCTATAGCCTACCTCCAAGTACATTATCTTAAGTTTCTATTCAGCTAGATACAGCCATGGCTAACAACTCAGAGGAAATCAGATGGATTTACCGAATCTGGGCTATAACCTTTAGAGAGGCCAGGGATGCTGGCGCATCCTTCATTTCACGTTCCTGGATAGCTAAATACATTAAAAAAGATGAATACTTTGTTAAAAAAAACTGGAACAAAAATCCATATGACTGTCATCGCGAAAAGAGTGAGAATTGGAATGCCTGAAGTCCTTTCTCAGGAGTCAAAAGACATCATAGCTGAGGCAGTGGGTAGACCAAGAAAGTCTTCCCATAAATTGGCGCATGAACTAGGAACAAAAAGGGGAAAGAAGAGAAGTTATGTAGTGTTGAAAAAATCTGGTATAATTTTCATGTTTTCAGCAAGCCCAACATCACTCAGCAACAGAGAGAAGATAGTGCATGGTTTTGTGGTTCATTTCTTAAAGATTGGGATGAAGCTGACTTTCTCCATGTTGTCACATCAGATGAATTCTTCATTTACACAGTCAGGAAGCCAAATCATAAAAATGACATCATTTGGGCTGCAAAGTTGGATGATATCAGCGATGACGTGCACTATCGCCAAGTTGTGAAATTTCCTGAATGTTTGGGAATTTTTCTCTGTTTCACAGCCAAACGATTAATGTGGATCATCAAAGAAAAAGGACAGTCATGGAATGGCGAATACTTCAGAGAAACTGTGCTTACTGGTGGAGTATTTCCTTTCCTCAAAGATCCTGAAAATGTGTTATCTGTTGAAGAATTCACATTTTTGCATGATAAGGCACCATGTTTCAAGGTTCTTCAGACACCGGAGCTGCTTTGAAACAGTTTATGCTGTAGAGGGGGCCCTCTAATTTCGAAACGCCCTGTATATATATATATATATATATATATATATATATATATAAATATATATATATAGATATATATATATATATATAAATAAATATACATTTATATATATAATATATACATGTATTTTATATATATTATATATATATTATTGTATATATATATATATATATATATATATATATATATATATATATATATATATTATATATATATATATATATATATATATATATATATATTAGTAGTTTCCCTAAACAATGTTCTTGAAACCACCGAACAAACAAACCGGCCCCCGGTACTACGCTTTCAGGTCTGCTAGAACCCTTAAAACTGTGTAGCCTAATTCAAGTTACTAGT
>NC_061108.1:51900981-51965981 GCF_015104395.2 Macrobrachium nipponense | reverse complement strand
AATTGCCATTCCTTTAATAGATATTAAGAATGTCGACTAGATTTCAATACCTCTAATTCTATAAACATTTTGATAGTATCGTATTCACATATATAATATCAATAGGGAGGATACTAATGCTCAACAGTATAAGTAGATACATACATTAATCAAACCTCACGTAAATATGAAAAAAATGTGCAGAACCAGTCAATATAATGTGTAATGAATGTAATGAATATTAATACTTCGTTCTCTTTCTGACTGCATGATTAACTAAATCTGATGTTCCTGTTACCTCAGTTACATTGTTCAACTTCTAGTGCAGTAGCTACACACCGAAACCACCCGGTAGTTGTGAACACTTTTCTGGAATTTCTTTTACAGACATACTGCAACTCTCAGACACGTGTTCTGAATTCTTTTTAGTTCTTTACCAGTAAATCTCATCACTATTTAAAGATTGTTAGTACTTCCATGTAATAAGACTCCCACGATTTCAAGATAAATACCTTTCTTAGTATATATAAAGTGGAATCTCATTTGACCTAATCACATGAGGGCGGGCGTGTTTCTGAAGTATGCACTACACGGCTAAAAATGCTTCCCTTGCAAATTTGGGTAACTATACAAATGAACGCAAATCATACCATATAACATTTTCCATACTGAAAAACCTAATATGTACGTTTGACTCCCAATTCACGCCATGCATTCAGAGACAGAGAAAGAGTATGTTGGTCAATAATGATTAGCTTAGATCCCAAACAACAGAGATAGACAACCATGTTATTGTAGACATTTTTAGTTACCTCTTGTACTTTTACTTTAGTCAATAAATACAACGTTGTATATACATATACCAAAGAAAGGGTAAAATTTCACTTCTACAATTCAGTTAAAATCCATGCACTTAAATGAAAATGAAAAACAAATGAACACATTCTTTCTTACTTCATTTTAAGTCATGAGCCTGTGCTGTTAAAACGAACAAAATGACCAAGGTTCAACAACCACCGCGCTATTTTTAGTGCTATAATTGTACAGCATTTGAATCAGCCAGCAGCCAGTCATTTTCTCTCATTGATTAAAGGTTAAAACAAAAGAATAACGATCCAAGGAGAATATAAATGGCTTTGTGCGCATGTGCCAACATAATAACCATATATAGAAGAAGAAAATTAAGAAAAAAGATAACAAGACGCAGGAAGAAAGAAAAAAAAGACTGCAATATAGCTATACCGTAATACTACTGAAAGGCTGCATATAAAGGCCAGAGTAGAACAGAGTAGCTGGCCAGAGCATTTCATGTGTAACTCGCTGACGGAAACATTCCCTGAAAAGAGACAGCTACAATCTATTGTGCTTTCGCCTTACCCTCCCTGTCAGGGTCATTTCCTGTTTAATGTATTTTTCCGGGTAGAATATCTAGTATGCAGTTGCTGTGGACGCGCCTTTTACCCCTACGATTAGAATTTATACAGGAACTAGAAGAATATAGGATTACAGAGGTATTATCATACATAACATACCAGAGGTGCACGTAAAATATCCAGAACTACCTCTTACTATAATAACCAGCTTTTCTTTGCTCATGAACACATCTCAAAAAAAAATGCAAATAATATTTAAAATTTTGCATCTCTTGTGGAAAGCCCGGCATTCAGACTGACAAACAAGCAAACTAACAGACAAGTATGGGTTAATGGGCAATCTTCCTTAGCGGAAATAATTGTTCAGCAAACAAAGGAGAGATTGCTTTTTCCTGGTCAGTTGGCTCTTCCGATTAAAACTTCTCCATGTTAATGTAAACGTTTTTTCCAAGTGGTCACATTACTAGCATCCTAAATTCTGACGCGAGAAAAGATAATTCACTAAAAATATGAATCCTTCAAAGACAGAAACCTTAAGCACTTTCAGCATAAGGCATCTACAAATCTGGAGAACTTTTGAATCTTTATATCAAAACAAAAAATCACTGTACTCTGTGAAGACCTCTAGCCATGCGCAATAAATGCTAAGCGTGTAATTTCCTCGATGTGAAAAGCCGACAACATCGTTAACTATACGAATAAGTAAAAACAACATGTTTTCGACACGGCATTGTTTGGAGTTTATACGGAAATCGATTTTGAAAGGGAAGGTTGGATACTACAGACATGCAACAAGACGCAGGCACACACAAATTAATAAGTAACATTGACAGCTACAAAGTTGTGTATGATGTAGTGCAAACGGTGCTTTGAATACGCATTCAGATCTGCACTGTCTACCGACGATGGATAGTTGTTATCCTTTTGTTCTTAGCAAAAGGGATGAGACGGCTATCATAGTCATCCAACCCCCCGGCCCACACATAAATAGCCACAGAGCTTATGTGTTGAGAGTAACTGTCACTTACTATTGGGTCACTTATCCTCATCACGTCTTTTCTAAACCTGGCTAAACAGTAGACAAAGCTGTGAAAATAATGTACCTAAACGCAAGCTGTTAAATATTCCAAATTAGTGTAAATTAGTGTAGACTACTAATTAGAGTCAAGCTACACACACACACACACGCACACAAACATATATACGTATATATAGTATATATATATATATATATATATATATATACACACATATATATATGTATATATATATATATATATATATATATATATATATATATATATGTTGTATATATATATATATATATATATATATATATATATATATATATATATATATATATAGTTCCCATGGAATTGGGCATACTAAGCAGTGGATATTTCAACATTATAACTGGGCGACCAATGAAGAAAAATTGTTGCCTAGTATGAAGAATTTTTGACTGCTGGACGACCAGACAAATCCCCAAAATTGACAGGAATTAATAAGGAATGGAAATAATTTTCTTTGTTATTAAAACATGTTTTATTGATACATTCCCCTATCATTCAACCTGTATACAACAGTCGTTATAAATCCACTTTTGTGATGAGGGCAAGGGAATGGCTCAGGTTGGCTATCAGTTTTTTGTGGCAGGGTTTGGACATGTACTTATCCTCTCTAATCATAAAATTTTGAGTATCTACAGTTGGAATTTTGATAATGGAAATGTTTTCTATTGCCTTCAAACCCCACTAAATATTTTGGCTTCGGGGCTCTGCCCCGGACCCCGTTGGGGAGCACCCACCCCAGACCTAGCTTTAAGGCAGCAGTAGTACTATAGTATTTCCCTTACTACAAATCATGATGTACCTGCATCTGGTGGTCCAGTGAAATTTCCTTAAAATATGCACTGTACAAAGATGCCAAAGCACTCCTTGGTATACAAACTTAGATATACATGCATGAATAGAGATGAGAAAGACTGGACATAGAAAGGAATAATAAGAAATCGAGCCATTCAACAACGAAAAGGAAAAAAGGCGCTCCACTGTAAGAGAATGCTAGGAAATGAATGCAAGTAAAAATAAAAAAAAATAAATAATAATAATATAATAATAATAATAATAATAATGATAATAAAACAAATACAAAAATATAATAAACTAGTAATTCGGGTACGGAAGGGATCTTCCATAACTCACATAGAGGAAATAATCGTACTGTCTGAAACATTATCTCCTTAAACTCAGTAACTCACTTTGGATGAACAATACAATACCAATAAAACGTAATAACTACTGCCCAGGCTATTTCCAGTATATATTTTAACTTTGCTCATAAACAAATGAGGACTACCAGAATCCCGTTTTTTCATTATGAATTATTTATAAATACATTCAATCCTAAACATTTTGCAAAACGCTCAACAGATTCCGGATAAGTAATTTTCTGCTTCATATTTGGCAAACAAAACGTAAGCTCTTGTCATAATTTTCTTGGTCAATTTTTTATCTTTGTTAGGGAAAACGTTTTGGGACGAAGAGTCAAGTCTTCTTTCCTTATCGATAAAAACCAACTGTTTCAAGCATATGATGTTACCAGAGATATAAGAAGGGAACCCCAGAAAATAAATAATGAAACGCTTCTTACTGAACGTAAAACCGTCACTCGGATCCCCCGAAGGCTACGCTAAGATTGTCACTTTCCCAGTTTTCTTTGTGGATAACCGTTTAAGGGGAAACTGCCTAAAACGTACTACCGGCGATAAATATAACATTTATGGGCTACATGCCAGAACCTATGCTGGTATAAAGCAAGCTTAACATTCAACATTTGAAACACAACTCTCTGGGTTACATTTTTAAGATATGCAATGTGTAAAAATGACAAGGTTTGCAGGGATCCTCCGATTTGAGATCACTTTATCATATACGTGATTGATTTGCCCTAAAAGCTCTTTTCAAGAAAAAGTAGGATACTAGCTACCAAACAGTCTATTACTCCGTCAAAGACCACATAAAATGAGCGATAAAAATATAATAAAAGGATACATATTGATGTCCGAGAACTAAAAATCTATATCAGCTTTATATTTAAATATTTAACCATATTGCCCCTTATGAGATCAATTATGTAAACTTTCCGAATTAAAAGTACGAAACGATACCTTTTTCGTCCTGAAATGGAGAGCCATCTAATTCCCTGATCCCCTACTATATTTTCCTTGTTCTCGACCTTCTAGCATTTATGAATTTCGTTCGTTTCTAATCAAACAATCGTCCCCAAATTGCTCTCCTAATCTCGCTTTCCATACTATACGCTCCGTTTGAGGCTTGACATTGCATCTAGAATTGTTAATTTTTTTTTTTTCGTTTTTAAGAATATTTGTGCAGTGTAATAAAGGAAAGAGATTGACGCAGAAAGAAAGCCAAAGAGACAATCAAAAAGTCAAACTAAAAACAACAAGTAAGGGGGTGAGCTCGAAAAACCTTCAATGTATAGATAGGCAGAGTGAGTGACTGGAGGAAGGGAAATCTAGCAGGAGGAAGAGCACAGCAATTGGTAAAATGATAAATGGTGGAAATTATGGGGGATAAAATTCTAAGGAAAAGTGGAATGACGTAGAGGATGGGGGAACAGAAAGAGGGGGTGGGTATGGACGCAAAAGCGAGAGAAGGGGGAGGGAAGCTGAGGGTGAGGAGCGTACACAAAAGAGGTGGGGGACATCCCGCACACCCATCCAGGTAGGTTTATTCCAAGAAAGAAAACGAGCGTCCAGGGAACACTAACTCTTCCCCTCTTATAAGCCATTTCCCCTCAGATAGCGTCTACCAGAGCGGGCGCAAAGGATTTTCATTTATCTTTTATATTTTTTCCCCCTAGAATAACTCACAGGCTCCGTCGCCACCCCGCTGAGCCCCAACCCCGACCCCTCACACCTAAAGAAAAACTCACTGAGATTGACCTCGCCGTGCTGAATACATGTAAACACCAAGTGGTCAAATGGTAAAACCGTTGGGCTGCTGCCTGTTAACAGTTATATGACTGAACCGGTTCTGATCGGGAAACCTCCCTAAAGAACGTAAAATATGAGATGTTGTCATTAAGAATGAACGCAACGAGCAAACACCCAAGACAGCCACCACTTCCAGCCTTCGCGAGCATGATGTCTGGGGAACATTATCAAACTTTGCTGAGGGTCTCTTTCACCATCATATCTAAGAAAAATGGCCGAGGGAAGGGAGCCGTAGAGAAGTGAGAAAAAGAAGGGGAGGTAAAGAATGGGAGGGGGCGGGGGGAGGGCCTGGAGAGGTCGGCTTCCGACAACATCGTTAGGGATTACTTTACGTTTCGTGGTTCATGAGTGAGGATTTAAGACAATGGTTCCGACGCTCTAAGATAACTTTACAGGGCATTTGATGAGGCAAGGAGACGTCCACAGGAGAGCAGGTGGTGGAGGGGACAGGAAACAAAGAGGGTGAAGACAAGAAGTTGGAATTTATGTCTGTGTCTCCTTGCCTTCGGAGAAGGGAGGAGGAACATGGAGCGCCTCACATCTCTGTCACACTTCTCCCAAACACCTCTACCTTGCATCATACCTTCCGTTAATTATAACATACATACATACATACATACATGCGCATACACTAACACGCACAAATATAAAAATATGTATGTAAACACATTCATTATGTTTTAAGATGTCTTATTTATTCCCACTGCTGAGTAGGGACAAAATCGGATACAATCTTCATATAATAAGGTACATTGGGACTTCTGTAGGGTCAGAGAGGGATCATCAATGAATAATATAAATAGTATATATAATAATAATATCAAGCCGCCTTCTTCACCATTCTTTATTTGTACTCCTCGATGAAAACGTGAGGTTGCAGCGACTCTTGCTGTTCATTCGACATGGAATGCGTTGGAACCGATGTACATTTGAACATTTTCTTTGACATGGTTGTGGCTGATCCAACAAAAAGTAGAGTTTGTTCCTCAAATAAACATCCACTTCTATGAAATTATGAAAATATGTCAAATTTTCAAAAGAAAAAAATTGTGCCATAATCTCAGGATGAAACGTTAAAAAATACAACAAAACCATGTTAAGACCATTTCAGCAAATGAAGGAGTAAAACAAAACCATTAAAACGATATATAATCGAGACAAGGTCTTTCCATAAACATTTAATTCCACTAAAAAGTATTTAATACAGGAATGAAATATTTGCCTGGAGTCTCATTCTAGCAATTGGTAATGATCAAGACGGTTCATTCTCTCTCTCTCTCTCTCTCTCTCTCTCTCTCTCTCTCTCTCTCTCTCTCTCACTGATTCGACCTAAATAAAGTGAATACATTGAAAAAGAATACAAGAAGTGAAGATAAAAAAAGAGGAGGCTAACAATGATAAGATAAAAACCCTTCAGCCCAGATTCGAGTTGGGGGTAAATAAATGTAAATTGGACGAAACTCATGAATAGAGGTGGGTCCCAGAAGACTCAGGTACACGAGGGCGTCTAGACTCTAGAGAGCTCCTACGAGGGAGAGAGGCTCTAGGATGGCAAAATGTAGTAGCCTCATTTACTCTAAAGGAAAAAATGTAAAATGAAGCCAAGGTGCTTCCTTTTCACTTGTTTTGGGCAAGAGAAAATTTTGCCTTAAATTTCACCGGTCTATCTCTCCACATATTTACCGACAGATGTGCACTTGAACAGCTTATTCCTTGATTAGTTTGGCAGAATATCATGCTAATCTTGCCTTTGATTCCTCAAATACTAAAACCCAGTCTTAAAATATAACAAACGCTTATGCAGTGTGCTTGTATTTATCTATATTAATGCACACTATATATATATATATATATATATATATATATATATATATATATATATATATATATATATATCTATGGGGTTATATATATATATATATATATACGATAATAATCTATAGAATATTAAATAGAGAATTAACATCAAAGCTAAATAACTTTCGATTTGAATCTTTCCCTTTCAGCTTAGTTATAAGGTCTTCTGTGTTTTTAGTATGTGGTTCTGATATATTTCCGGTCAGATGCAACGGGTCCTAATACTATAAGAGGCTAAGCCAACCGGACAGACAATGGACCAAATCGGTCGACCTTATCTGTGAATTTTTTTTTCTTTGTTTCTAATCGAAGTCGAAAGTCTTGGCTTCTCATATATATGCACACACATATATATATATATAAGTATATATATACATTATACATACATACATACATATATATATATATATATATATTATATATATATATATATTAAAATATCTTAGTCGATTTCAAATTTTTGATATATATATATATATATATATATATATATATATATCTATATCTATATATATATATATATATATATATATATATATATATGTATATCTATATATATAGATATTATATATATATATATGTAGATATAGATATATATATAGGTATATATATATATATGATATCTATATCATTATCTTATTTATATATAATATTCTATATAATATATATGTATATTATATATATAGATATATCATATATCTAGATATATATATATATCTATATAAGATATATATATCTATATGTAATTCTATAGATATAGATATTATCTATTATATAATATATAATATATATATAATATATATTATAGATATATATTAGATAGATAGATAGCTAATATAGTATAGATATTACATCATATATTATAATATAAATAATATATATATATTTATATACATATATATTAATATATAACATATACATATATATATTAATAGATATATCTAAATTATATTATATTTATATAGTGTATATATATATTATAATAGATATATAATATATTATATATAGAGATATAATATATTATATATAATTATATATATATATATATATATCGTATATATATATTATATATATATATATATTATATTATATATATATACGCATAGATACATACATACATAACCACACACTGACATCAGTTCTTTGATTTGAGAACTGATTATAGTATTAAGCCCCGTTGCATCTGACCGGAAATATATCAGAACCACATACTAAAAACACAGAAGACCTTATAACTAAGCTGAAAGGGAAAGATTCAAATCGAAAGTATTTAGCTTTGATGTTAATTCTCTATTTAATAAAGTGCCCGACAATGCATATAAGTCGAGGACATAAAATGCCTGTGGCCTTCGGACTAGAACCCCTAGAGTTCATTGAAATGGAAGAGACCTAACCCCTGCCATTTCTTGATAGAGTCAACGCTTATAATTCAAATGATCGCAGACCTCCAGCAAGGAGGGGTTTTATTCAGAATTTTGCCAACCCTCGCCTTAGGGTATAAGGATCATTTTTCCTCAAGTATGTTTTTGAGAACACTCAGAATAAGGAATCCTCAGTTTATTCTCTTTCTTCTAACAAGAGCTTTAAAACTTGTATGAAAATGTATTGTCACATGAATGAATTATTAATTACAGATCAAGCCCTTTTAACGTTGAAAATATATTAGATTAGTTCTTCCAAACCGAAACTAAATTTTATTGACTATCAATAGCCTAAATTGTCTGAAAATACAAGTCGTTTTATCAATATTCGTCTAACAAGAGCTATTGTTTTCTAATAAACCTGTGAAGACAACAACAAAAGTTACTTACTGCTAATATATCATATACCTTACGATGGACAATCTGGTTAAGGACTATGTAAGACAGTGACACAATATATATATATATATATATATATAATTGATATATATATATATATATATGTATGTATGTATGTATGTATCCCCCCCTTATTCCCTAAACTACACAAACTGGCAACTCTTACCTGTTGCCAACGGTGCCCTGTCTGTAACCATGTCACTAGGCTTATTAAGACTGCGTAAATACAAAAAATATACTATTTATTTCCCAAAGCAGTTGGTTATAAAATAGAACAAAATGATTAACAAGTCATAATTGAATAAAAACCCAAATCTGCCCGTAAAGGAACAGTAAGATAACATTCCACCCTCCTGACTAAGGTTTCACTCCCAAACCCAAAATGTCACTAAGTGTCGTATTAGTCAGGTTAGAGAATCCCGTTTCTAATCAACTATGGAATTGGACCCATCTGTAATAAAGATAATAGGATATAAAAAACATTTCCCCCCCACATCACTCTTTTTCAAAGTATTCACGTAAAGAGAGTATTTCACACTTCTCTCTCTTTTCAAAAGGTAACAGTTTTTCCAAGTTTTTTTTTTTTTTTATAGAATATGTCCTACCTTTACGATGGGCGTTTTCTCCCGACACTCGGAGTAACCACTTGATCTATTCTCGTTCACCTCAAAGAATGCGTGCCCCAAAACTAGTAGGCCTGTAACACGCGTACAAACAAACATGCATACCTCATGACCAGGCGAATGATCTCTGAGTCAAGTTGCTTGTTCAGCAAATACCTTTCTCCAAGTGAACTTGTACTGCACTCTAAGCAAGGAGAGATATGTGACTTCACTATCATTACATTGGTACTTTAAACATATTATTAGCCATCCCCCTCTTTTCATCTGCTATAGAAGCTCGGCTACCAAAACTGCTAGCTCCCGCCTAGCCACTAGACACACAAGTGTCTTACAATATATATAAAACCAGAGGCTGGCTCAAAAAAGAAAATAGTGCACTCCCGTCGCACACCATATCGGCAACTAATGCACAATGTATCAATTTACCACATGGACTTAGAGCCACTTCCGTTGCCGGAGCACTTGTGCTTCGTCGAATGCATAAAAGTTTAAGAACTCCAAGCACACAAATGGTGATCAGTATAGCACCTAACATGATCATTACTATTGGTATAGTATAACGGTCGTCGAAAAAGAAAGGTTCATCCTCGCCACTATCTTCGAGCGGCAGGACTGTAACGGTCTCCACTGTAGGCGGGATTCAAACCGCCATATGGCTTCCATGTAAGTGTTGATGAAACACCTTGATCGACGAGTTGTAGACACGCCGACTAAGTACCATGAAGAAATCTGAAAGAACTCTGCAGGAACCGTCAAACAGCTGGGATCCCTGTAGAAGGAGTGAATTGTTGTAGACGCAGGTCGAGTACGTAAACCAACTCAAAACAACTCAGCGCGTGCCATTATTCAGCGTCTACGACCCTCGTGAGTGTATCCAACACCCTCCTGTCGCGAAACTGTAGATTCGACGTTTTCTACTGAAGTAAACGTGGTCACCACCCCGTTATTCTATGCAAGTGCTACTCGCACCCGCCTCATCGAAGACTGTAGACTCCTGATTTATCCCAGAAATTATATCGAAGACATCTCATCCTTTGCAAAGGCAGTCCACAAAAATGCCATTCGGGTGTAGACTTGACTCAACCTCTGGTACTGTAGAACGAAGTCGTCTCCCTTGCCATCCTCACGTAGAGTAAAATTCCTCGCTAAACCAAATATAATCTGTACCTACTGAATTCTCACAAATAATCCCATATCTGACTAACACCCTAACGAAAGAGAACTCATAAAGTCTAACAGCAAAAATCCCTTTATGTTTTATATAACTAGCCTCCATAAAATATAATGCCGAACACCCCTTCTATCCAACTCACATACCCTGACAAATTATATCATATCTAAAAGAAAAATGCTATTTAGAGCTTAACCCTCATTACAACATCTCTCGTAAGAAAAGAAAAAAAAGGGAAAAGGAAAAAAAAAAGAATAAGATAATACAACAATAATAAGTGAACTTTCCCCTCCCCATTGTCGGTTAATAGAACCTCGGGTGAACCATATCTGCAAATGATACCATTGAAAAACACTATGGCTACTTCTTCGGCCGTTTTATGCTAGTGGGAAAATTTCTACTATCCTTGTAAGTTCATCTATTATCACTAACAAGTACTTGTTCGCATATCTAGACTCACAAAAATTCCCTAAGGTATCCATATGTATTCTCTGAAAAGGTCTACTCGGTATAGGATACGATCCTAATTTGCATGACGTTGTCCTAGCAGGCTTACATGTGTTGCACACCGCACAATTACTTACGAAATTTTCCACATCTTTACCCATATTTTTCCAAATGTATTTAGCACGAACCTCATCATACGTTTTTTCTATTCCCAAGTGAGGACTACCGAACCTGCAATGAACTATATCTAAAACCACCGGAATTAGGACTTTCGGAATTACGATCTGTGTCATATCTCCTTTACTTTCACTGGTTCTCAACTTATATTTAATTTTCCTAACCAATAGATTACCTTCTAACTCCAAACCCAAAAAAGGCAAGCTATAACGTTTCCTGACTAATTCCCCTCTCAGAAATGCTTTCGCATCTGCTAAAATCTCGTCTTCATCTTGCCTTAGCTCTATGAGAGGTATATCCCATTGTATGGTTTCGCTAGTGACCTGCGCGACTTGGAAACCTTCCGTGTCATGAAAACTGCCGAGAGCATCAGCAACAACATTAAATTTGCCCTCTATATAATTGAGATTTGCATCAAAATCTCTGACAGTTAAAAACCATCGAGCTCTTTTGGGCGACAAGTCGGGTTTATTAAAAAGATCGAGTAATAGTTTGTGGTCTGTTGGAACTTCTACTTTATTCCCCATCAGTAACATTTTAAAATGAACTAAGCTCGACACTATTGCAAAGGCTTCCTTATCTATGGTGGCCATGCACTTCTCGTTGCTGCCTTTTGTCCTGAACTTCTTGCTATAAAAAGCTATAGGATGAAATTTCCCATCGAACTTTTGCATTAGGCAAGCACCTATATCTTTCTGGCTTGCATCAGTCACTAATGTAAATGGTTCCTTAAAATCTGGAAACTTCAAAACCGGGGGATTCATTAGCGCATCTTTGAGCTTTTGAAAACCCTCCGCCTGGGGTTCCTTCCATTGAAATTGAACGTCTTCCCGCAACACATCAGTTAGGGGAGCTGCTATGTTAGAAAACCCTTTTACAAATCTCCTAAAGAAACTGGCGATACCCAGGAATGACTTAATCTCTCTCTTTGATCTGGGGGTGCGAAAATTCGCTATTGCTTTGACTTAGATATGACGTGACCTAGATATGTGATCTGGTTTTTCAAGAACGAGCACTTGGCTAGCTTGATTTTCAACCCCGCTAATCTAAGCCTCCTAAGTACTTCTGTAAGCACTTCCAGGTGTTGCGCGATCGTGTCCGTTGCGATCAGGATGTCATCCATATACACAAAAACATTTTTGCCCAATAACCCGTGCAAAACTGTGTTCACCAACCTGGTAAAAGTCATCGGACTGCCCGATAAACCGAAAGACATTCGCGTAAATTCATAGTGTCCCTTGGGCACTGAAAAGGCGGTATATTCCTTGCTACTCTCGCTAAGAGGGACCTGTATGAAACCCTGCGCCAAATCAATTGAGCTATAAATATTAAGTCCCCCTATTTCAACAAAAAGATCTGGTATGCATGCGACTGGGTAGTGGTCAGGGATCGTTTTCTCATTTAAACATCTAAAATCAACGCATACACAGACCGAACCGTCTTTCTTAGGTACCGCTAACAAGGGAAAGTTGTAAGGAGACACGATGGGTCTAATGATTCCTTCTTCTTCCCATCTATTAACCTCTTTCTCTACCCGTTCTCTGATTTTGAAAGGTATACGATATGCAGGAATATAAATAGGTTTTGTGTTACTCTCCAAATTTACCTTATGCTCTAACACATTAGTCAACCCCAATTTATCACCTTGCAAGGCTACCGTATCCCCAAATTCTGCCAAGAGCCCGCTTATCGCTTCAACGTGTTCGCTATAATCCGCATTAGCTAAATGTTCTCTGAATGTTCGTTTCCTTGATTGTATTTCTGCCTCCGAAAACTCAGGTTTCCCCTCTACGATAGCCACAGAACCACTATCACAATTCCAATCTTGGAAATCCAATATATATGTGTTTTTCTGGTATCTCCTAACTGTATCATTACAGTTTAACAACTCCAACCACGTAAAACCATCCTTGGATACGCTGTTCACCGATGCCATGCTAACAACTCCTCTGAGCTTTTCGCTGTTTTCAATAACACACACATCTATGGGTTTTCTCATTGCCTTCAATTTAATTTTTACCATAGTCTTTGAACCTGGTAATAACATAATATCTTCAGATAAAACACCTCTATATTTGTGGTTAGTATTTCCCCTTGCCACCGCCCCATACAAATTACCACCCTCAGTATCATCCCCAGCATTGATAGTATCAGAAATAACATCCATATTAGTATCATTACCACTGTGAACTCTGATAGAACCCCCGTAATCGTATCACCGCCATTAATACCACCGAGTACCTCTCCTCTTTCAATAACCTCCATGTCCTCCATTCTATTCACGTCCTCGTATGGTATGAAATAACCCAACTTTCCGACTGTTATCCCATTAGCACCCGCATGGATCGAAATCTTGTGTCTTCTACAAGCAGGATGACCCAAAAAGATTTTATTACCTAACGCAATTCCTTTTATTACCAAAAAAGGTTCTGTTAACACTCTGTCACCGAGAGTAAACTGTATTTGAACACAACCCAGGGTATTTAATCTATGGGCTTGCACATCACACACCGTCTCCATTGAGGGTTGCAAAGGGTAATTGGAAAACATGGATTGATACAAATTATAGTCCATTAGATTTATTGAGGCCCCCCTGTGCTATAAACACCGGGATATCCACATCCCCAACTATTCCATAGACTATAGGCTTGTGATCTGGGGTGTCCCCCATGAGTCCACAATGGCATTTACCAATCACCTGTACCCTTTTTGTTGATCGCGCTTCCAAAAATTTTGCCGATCCCTTTGCCCTCTGGTTTGACCTGCCTGGGAAGTTCTCACATTATAATTACCAGAAACTTGAGGTGTAGGCCTCGCATCTCTCCGTATCTGAGACGGACAAGACTGCTAATATTGATCAGTACTTTTACACATTCCACAATATTTAACCCTACACAATTTCTTTGGATGGCCTGGTTTATTGCAGTTGAAACAGTGCAACTGCTGTTGCTTTTGATCGATCCATCTTTTGTTATACTCAACTTTTGCGCACAGACGATGAGGAGAAAGTTCTGTGTCTCTCTGTAATCTATCCCTCGGGCCTGTCCCGTTAAAAATTGTGCTATCTACGGTGGGACATTTAGACCTGTGTTTATCTATTTGGGTATAAAGTAATTCTTCGTCTGAGGTAGGCTCAATCTTTTCATCAAAGCTATCCACTATTGCATCGGGTATCTTGTGTAAGAGCGGGGAAAAATAGATCAGTTTATGAACATTATTTAGAAGGAGATTATCCCTATAACACATTAGATGTTTTCAATTTTCCTACCCAATCTGCCACTGCATCAAACAGCTTTGAACTATGTTCTGCAAGGCTATTAGTGCCTTTCCGTAGTTTATAAAGGACCCCGAAGGTCTCACCATATCTCCGTGTTCCTTTGAGCCATATGCTGTTTTCAAAGATGCTTGCAAGTCTGTCCAGGTACGACATTTTGTAAATTGGAAACTCCTTGACCTATGACTGAGGTCTCCCTTATTGAAATCTAGCAAAGCTTTCGCCTCTCTAAATGCCACTACATCGTCTACTATATTCTTTCCCGCTAAACAGTTATTATCTCCTTCTATGAAGATATTTACAGGTTGTGACAGTACGCCATCTACAATCCCTTTGAATGGGCTGACCCCAGCACTAATGTTCGTCACGTGATGTAGTAGCGTCGTAGGTTTAGTGTCCGCCATTTTATCCTGTTTCCAAAGGCTGTTTTTTTTAATAAGCTTCCCCGATCTCAATAACATCAATGTATTTATATACACTAAACCCAATCAAGAAAAATCAACACAAATTTTCCCCCAATAATGGATAACAAAAGGTAAGCGCGCCCCGTCCCCAATCACAATAACAACCCCACGAAAATGACAATAACAAAAAAATAATAATAATAAGGAGGGTATAGGAAAAGAAAAAGAATGCAAGACGTTTGCCAACCAACTCGCCTCGGCAAACCTTGCCTCATCCCCAGTTCTCTCTCTCTCTCTCTCTCTCTCTCTCTCTCTCTCTCTCTCTCTCTCTCCGGCATGACTCGCAGCAAATATTCCACTCAGGTAAGTTCGCCACAAACAAATACAAGAAACATGAACAACAACAAAAGGGTAAAAAAAAAATACACAAAATATAAAAAGAACAAAAAATAAGAAAGCAAAAACTCAAAAATACACTCACGTCTTCATATGACCGGGAACCGAATTCATGTACACACCGCAAATATGAGCGAACTGCGAAACACTTTAATATGTTGAAAATTAAACTTTTCCTCCTCACGTTTTTTAAAACACCTTTATTCCGTAACCTCAAGAAATCGAAACTGACTTGGCTTGGGAGAGGAAGTCTGAGGGACAGCTTCTCTCTGTCGAACACATTGAATCAGCAAAAAGAACCCCGAGTTGCCTGTGACAAGATTAATAACCCCTTTTCCTACCAAAAAAAACACGAAGACACCCCCTATTTCTAACTGGTCACCAGTCTCTTCGGAGCGTACCTACAGCTTAAAAAATATATAAAAAGCCTTTTAAGCTGCCACCACTGTATCTTCCCCCTTATTCCATAAACTACACAAACTGCTAACTCTTACCTGTTGCCAACGGTGCCCTGTCTGCAACCATGTCACTAGGCTTATTAAGACTGTGTAAATACAAAAAATATACTATTTATTTCCCAAAGCAGTTGGTTATAGAATAGAACAAAATGATTAACAAGTCATAATGGAAAAAAAAAACCCAAATCTGCCCGTAAAGAACCAGTAAGATAACATTCTACCCTCCTGACTAAGGTTTCACACCCAAACCCAAAATGTCACTAAGTGTCGTATTAGTCAGGTTAGAGAATCCCGTTTCTAATCAACCATGGAATTGGACCCATCTGTAATAAAGATAATAGGTTATAAAAACAAAAATATCCCCACATCACTCTTTTCAAAGTATTCATGTAAAGAGAGTATTTCACACTTCTCTCTCTTTTCAAAAGGTAACAGTTTTTCTAAGTTTTTTTTTATAGAATATGTCCTACCTTTACAATGGGCGTTTTCTCCTGACACTCGGAGTAACTGCTTGATCTATTCTCGCTTCACCTCAAAGAATGCGTCTTCCACAAGTGCCCCGAACTAGTAGGCCTGTAACACGCATACAAACGAACGTACATGCCTCACGACTGGGCGAATGATCTCTGAGTCAAGTTGCTTGTTCAGCAAATACCTTTCTCCAAGTGAACTTGTACTGCACCACCTCTTGTCTCTAAGCGAGGAGAGATATGTGACTTCACTATCATTGAACCATGGCACTTTAAACATATTATTAGCCATTCACCCCTCTTTCATCTGCTATATATATATATATATATATATATATATATATATATATATATATATATATATATATATATATATAATATATATATATATTACTTTACTTACTTTATCTTCCCGCCACTGGCCAGTGGCATAAGGCTGATACAGTTCCTCTCCATCTGTCTCTATCCCGAGCCATTTCCCTCGCTTCCTCTAAGTTTTGGATTTCATCCTCAAGATCCCTGACAATTATGTCTATCCACCTCGTTCTTGGTCTACCCAGCGGTCTTCTTCCTATTTGTACTGCTCTCAGTGCTCTCCTGGGGTCTCTATTCCCATCCATCCTCTCAACATGTCCAAACCATTTCAGCTTCCCCTCTTCAACCTGGTACTGACTGGCCTTTGCCTCAATCTCACCTGATGTCTTCATTTCTAACATAATCATCCCATTTAATGCCAAGTATCCTTCTCAGCAGCTTCTTTGTGCTGATGTTCAAGCCAAAATTTCTGTGTCTCTGTCTCCATCCTTATTACCCATACCTACCAGCACCAGCCACGTATCAGCAACCAACGCAACATCATCAGCAAAGTCCAAATCCATAAAAACTTCTCCACCAATACTAGCCCCTCTGTTTTCATTCTCCATCACTCTTCTCATTATATGGTCAATATATACATTAAACAAGGTGGGTGACATAACACATCCCTGTCTTAGCCCACTTCCAACTGGGAACCAGTCACTTTGCTGTCCATCCAGCTGTACACAGCTGCACACTCCTTGGTACCAGGTCTTTAGTATCCTTATCACTTTCAGTGGTATACCATAGTGTTCTGCCACTCTCCACATTCCATCTCTCCATACTGAATCATTCGCTTTCTCCAAGTCTATAAAAGCACAGAATATTGGCTTTGCATACTCCCATCTCTTCTCAATTATCTGTCTTAAGGTGAAAATTTGATCTACTGTTGACCTTCCACTTCTAAAACCACACTGCTGTTCTCTAAGTTTCTCTTCTACTATAGGTCTTACTCTGTTAAGTATTACTCTCATGAATATCTGCCCTGGGACTGACAGTAAACTTATGCCCCCGATAGTTACCACACTCTCTTTTGCTTCCCTTATTTTTATATATTGTATCATAATTGCCTTTTTCCAATCACTTGGTACCACCTCTGTTTTCCAAGTATGCTAAAAACCACTCTTAATGCCTCTATCATCCTTTGTCCTCCTGCTTTTAGCATCTCTGCAGTTATCCCGCACACGCCAGCAGTTTTTCCATTTTTACAGATTTTAAGGTCTCTTTCACCTCTTCTGCACTAATGTCTTCTTCTTGTACCTCCAGAGCCTCGTTTAAATCTGCAATGGCACTCATCCCTACCGGTAGTACAACATTAGGAGTCTTTTCAAAATACCTTGCAAAACAAATTCCTTTGTTTCTCCATTTCGTCTGTGACCAAGTTCCCATCTTCATCCAACGTGCCATCACTCCCTCCAAACTTTTTCTGGCTTGCATTCCTCAAGAATCTCACAGCTGCAAACATAGCCCTGCTCTCGCCAATTTCCATAGCTTCTTCAACTTCGGTAGCTCTTTCTTTCCAAAACATGTTTTGGTCATGCTTCATCCTATCACTTAGTTCTCTCAGCTTTCTATTTCTTCCTCTTTTTAGTTGTGTTTCTTTTCTAGGTCTTGTTCATCGTCCATTTGAACTCTCAACCTTTGTTGCTCTTCACTTAAAAACTTTGCTTCATCACAAACCAAGGTTTGCTGTTACTTCTCTTATAACTTAACACCTCTGTTGCTACGTCCTTAGTATCTGAACTTAATATTGCCCAGGATTCCTCTGAATCCATATCCATATTTTCCATACCAATTAATGCCGCAAATTTGCCTCCTACCTTCACCTCATACTGTTGTTTAACTCTTTCATTTCTCAACTTATCCACATCAAACTTTATAGTTCTCCTTTTTTCTTGATTGGCCTGTAACTTTATTCTAATCTTGGATCATTACGAGTTTGTGGTCAGAAGGAACACGGCGGCCCCTAAAAGTTCTGTGTCTAATATAGACTTCTTCCATTTCTGATTTACAATAACATAATCTATCAAATTTTGTACCAATCCATTTGGCGACACCCATGTAGTTTGCTGCTCTAATTATGGTTGAAATATGTGTTTGTTATAGATAACCCAGATGCACCACATAGCTCTAGGAGTCTTCTCCCATTATCATTCTAGCTCCAATCCCAAATTTTCCTATTGTTCCCTGAAAGCCATCATACTCTCTTCCTACTTTAGCGTTAAAACATTCCCCCATCAGTAACAACATATCATGTCTTCTAACCCTCTGTATAACTCCAGTTAGCTTTTCATAAAATTCATCCTTCTCTTCTTCTCCACTCTCTTCAGCAGGGGCATACACTGTATAACGGTGATGTTTTGTATATTTACCTCGCAACCTGCAAGTGACTATTCTCTCATCAATACATTCATAATGCTCCAACATTTTTTCAGCTTTCTTACTCAAAGCAATTGCTATAACTCTCTCATGTTCTCCCTGGTCTTTACCAGAATAGATGAACAACACATCCTCTATTCTTACTTTCCACACCAAGCCACCTAGTTTCACTCAATCCAGCAATTTCCAAGTTTTGTTATCTCTGATTCCCTGTGCCACTAAACTTGATCTTCCGTCATATACATTGTTCTCGCATTTAGACATCCAACTCGACAACTTTCTTTTGTGTTGAAGGGTGGCCGACTCCCTTCTGGTGAGGCACCTCGGTGACCATCTTCCACCAACCTCCTCCCACCAATGTCTTGGGGTTTGGGAGGAAAGCATCATATGAGCCAGTTCGAAGTAAGGGGACCAAGGTCCATGGCCACCCTGGCTCGGGCCTCATTAGTATCCTCAGGACCATGGAGAAGCTCACATCTCCCAATGTTCGAACCCCAACTGTATCAGTTTCTGTCGTAGGGTATCTTTTTATGATGCAGGTTACGAGCCCACACCAAACCCTCCCCATTTATCCGGGCTTGGGAGCGGCATGGCAATAAGTAGCCATGGCTGGGTTTTATATATATATATATCTATATATATATATATAATATATATATATATATATATATATATATATATAATATATATATATATATATATATATTTGTGTGTGTATTACTCCCATTGCAAACCCCCTCAAATGCCATCTTTGCCATGTAAGAGATTTTGACCACCATATCGACTGCCATTAATTCTTCCAGGCATGAACTGGAGCGATGGCCTTAAGTAGCTTGTCTATACTGTTATCTGTGACCTCATACTGCTTTCTCTCGTAAGTTGTATTCTTGAAATTGTTTAGTACTCTGAAGTTAACTTGGTACCTCCTATACTAAGAACTACATTCTTCATCCAAGGAACCATAATCCTCCACACACACATATGTATGTATATATATATATATATATATATATATAATATAATATATATAATATATATATATACACATATATATATATATATATATGTGTGTGTGTGTGTGTGTATGTATGTGTGTGTGTGTGTGTGTGTGTGTGTGTGTGTGTGTGTGTGTGTGTGTGTGTATTAGCCAGCGGCGGCAGGCAACCGTAGGCCGGCAGTATTTGAACCGTAATATCATTGTTATCTTGTATTGTAGAAGAAAAGTAAGAGCATATTTGGAATTCTCGTGAAATGTTATATCGGAGTACTGCATTGTAATAAAGAAGTTAGCACGGCCAGGTATCCGGCTCAAAATGGCACCCAGCTAAAAACCATCCTTATAAGACCTACATATATATATATATATATATATATATATATATATATATCTATATATATATATATATAGATATATATATATATATATACTATTATATATATATATATATATCTATATATATATATATATATTATATATATATATATATATGTAGGTCTTATAAGGATGGTTTTAGCTGGGTGCCATTTTGAGCCGGATATCCGGCCGTGCTAACTTCTTTATTACAATGCAGTACTCCGATATAACATTCACGAGAATTCCAAATATGCTCTTACTTTTCTTATACATATATATATATATATATATATATATATATATCTATATATATATATATACTTATATATATTTATATATATATATATATATATATATATATATATATTATAGATAGCTACATATACACATATATATATAATATTACTTATATTTATATATATATATATATATATATATATATATATATATATATATGTATGTATGTATATATAATATATACGTATATTTATTGATATATACCTAATATGATGTGGCTGGGTGTACTCATACTCTAGTCAAAACTGAGAATGTTGAATGTCACAGACAGGAGATATTCTCTAGCTAATGACACCCAAAACATATCCTTGAAAAATTCGTTGCAACTTCCGCTACGCCTAAACCTTTTAGATTGTCATATAAGCAACCTAACAGCACCTGGACCCACATAACTGATTTATATGCACATCCTCTAAGTCTCATCTACAAACAGCCACACACAATAGTATATTCAGTGACAAAGTTATCAATCAATAATTTACAATTTTCACAAACCGGATCAATCAAAACATTCTTTTACTTAGAACACCAAAGCTACGTATTCGAAAGGATCATAATTAGATTTACTATCAATTTTCCAAAAACAAAGAACAAAAATTTGTTGGTCAGTTACAAAATTACGATGCTTACGATGTCCACCTTGAACACCCTCCACCCCCTCTTTCTCTTGTTTTACAGACACTCACAAGGTCTATACAGAAGAGCAGTGCATCTACACCTACACAAGAGAGCAAAGTGGCACTTACATACGCGAGACGTACCATTGAAATCATCTCTTCAGGTGTCTTGAATCCCGATTCAACCAAGAGGGATGAACTGACAGAAGGAAAATAAAAAGAGTGGCAGTAAAATAGAAGTAGAAACCCGTCCCCCCTCCTCTCTCTCTCTCTCTTCCCTTCTCATCAGTCGTCATCCCATAGTATGGGGGAATCTCAAAGGCCCCTAATTGCACCTCTCTCTCTCTTCTATAGAGAGAGAGAGAGAGAGAGAGAGAGAGAGAGAGAGAGAGAGAGAGAGAGGTGGAGGGGTTAGGTGAGTAGGTGTGGACGGTAGAAGAACTCTGGATATAGGATAGCGCTGGGGAAAGGTGAGATGAAAACCTTCAATAACTAAAAGGTGTGGTGGAATGGAAGACGCTGAAGGGCCTCCAGACTTTAATAGCAACTTCTTATCCTTTCCCCAAAAGATAACTGGAATCTGAAAGAGTGATGTATGTATGTATAAATGTATATATGTATGTATGTATGTATATTCATAATGTATGTGTTTGTGTGTTGACCTATATCAGAAAGGCTTCTCGTAAGTTTCATGAATAAAACAGATACTGGATTGAAAAATATATCAGTCTTTCCAAACACCTATTGTGTTTTATTTTTTTTTCTTTACCTCGGCTGAAGAATACATACACAAATTTTTTAAAAGAATATTAATTTTGCCTCAGAGGATCATTTCTATACAAAACATTCATCTGGTGAATGGCCACGAGCCAAAGTGCCTAATTTGGATTCATCGATTCTAACCGAAGTACTTTCGTTGCTGTTAGAGTACTAAGATGTCCTTATGCCTCCAAGGGCGTTTGTTCTCAAAAGGAGGCCGTACATTATTAGTGTATCTTCATAAGGGTCCCAGACAGTGTCTTCTTAATTTTGGTACCTTCTTTCGTATGGCGATTTCTTAAAGCTACCATCACTGCACTTGTTTAAGGATCTACTAAAAACCTATGAACACAGTCATTATTATTTACTACTATGCTTTCCAGAGTCCATGACATACTACTGTCAAGCTTCGTCCTAATTTTTGGAAGTACTGTTTATTGCCATATGTATTTCATTACCGTTTTTATTTGACTTCTTACTATTCACTAGAAAAAACAATCGCTAGCAGATGGCTCTTTATCAAAATAAAGATCCCTGATGTTATTGAACTACATAAGAAGACTGGTGTCACTACCTCGAGCAAAACTATCACCAGCCAATCTTTAACCACGGTAAATCTTAACCTAATGAGAATTTATTTATTTCAAATAGGTAGTTGTGCTGTCAAGTTACCCAACATCTTCCAAGTCTTTACGATGAGCCTTGACTCGATACGAGGAAGTTCAAACAAAATTTGCTGTTATTTGCATGAAAATATCTTATACCAAACTACGTATATTTGGTTATCAAGCCACATTTACTCGAGTAAAAAAATGAGAGAGAGAGAGAGAGAGAGAGAGAGAGAGAGAGAGAGAGAGAGAGAGAGAGTTTTACATCCTTTCAAATTATCACAGCCGCTTAATATTCACGGCCCCAAACCTCCTTTAATTAACCCATCTCGATACAAGTTCACCTCTGGGCGTTCCTATAAAAGGTCGCCTCAGCATGGGTGAACGTTAACCAAACCGCGACAGAGCTGTGATTGGTGGGTCCTCGATATTCCTCCAGTATATATTTGGAGATCGAAGGTAGCTAATTCTCTGAGGAGCGGAGAGCTGATGATTTTACGATAGAGTTCACAGGCCTACTCTTTCCTTGGCCTTGTATTTGCTTACGTATGTACATATAAATACACACTTCCACGAACTAGAGAGAGAGAGAGAGAGAGAGAGAGAGAGAGAGAGAGAGAGAGACGCATGCAGATGGAAATCAGTCTCATAAAAAGAAATTAAAGGATACATCACTTATTTAAATGTCTACAAACAAACAAACAGATGTACCAATAAGAAGGTTTAGGAAAAAGGAAAAGCAGAGAGAGAGAGAATACTGAAACACAAGAACACATAAAAATCAGTCGGCCCAAACAGAGATATTCATTTATAAAAAAATATCAACAAATACTTAAGGTAAAATAGATATTCATAAGAGAGAGTGAGAGACAGAGAAAGAGAAGAGCGGTTGGATAGTTGGGGATGGGGGGGAGGGGGGAGGGGCGGGGAATATATCCTGGACGTCCGCGATAAAAACTCCCCAAAAAAGCGGGGGGAAATTGGTGGGAATTAAGAGTGTGTGGCGAGTGATTGATCAGGTGAGGGGATCACGGGGGATATACCTGGCTTATTGGAGGTGAGGACCAAACCGCAAGGGGATACTTCCTCATTTTCCTCAGCAGGATGGGGGCCACGCGGGTCAAAGGGGAGAGGGACCCCTGTTCCTCCAACTCTCGCTTATTCCGTGGCCCTTCTCTTCTCTGCAGTTTTCACTCTCTCTTTGTATATACTCCACTCTCCGTATTTTTTTTCTCAGTTAGCGCTGTGAAGTCAAATTGTTTACAGGGAAAATATAAAAGATAACAAACACATGCGTGGAAAAACTGGCTTTTACATACATGAATTCGTCTTTTATTGTCGCTCTGAACCTGTTAGTGTCGTGATACTTTGAGCAGTTATATTCCTAAAAACGTTCTTGAAATTTCTTCGTAAGTCGACATTCAGATTTTGAAAAATAAATAAAAATCTTAATTCTATAAAACTAATGAAATCATATACTGCAATGATTAGGATAATGACGAAATAATGAAGTTGCTTTCGAGGATTATGAGTTGTTAATGAATGAACAGAGCAGCGGTGCCACAGGCATCTCAGGCCTTTTAATATTTTCCTCGCCTCTCTTCCAACCCCTATTGTTCACAATAAATTTAGAATCCTTTTTATTCTTTTCCAATCAATTCTTATCTGCAGGGCATATTTAAGTGGTGATGCCGTAGTTTGTCAGGCTCACAGCCAGTTCCTCAGAGCTTTACCCGTTTCCATCTACAATATCAAACTGAATCATGATTCTACAACCTTAGATATAAATAAGAGTGAACCTTGCACCTGCCGACGCTGTGTGTATTCTACTTCCACAGTTCAGTTTTACATCCATATTCTATAATACATGGGTACGTATTAAACTTCTCAACAGATTAATGCAAAGATCAGTCATCAGATTAAACGAGTGCAGCTTTGGATTTTGTTTAGTGCATTTTAATAACCCAGTTTACAGTCCTAGGGCCTCTTATGATTGACCTGCATATCCTCTTAGTCTTTCTTTCTGGCAGGACTACTGTGGATTCGTCCGTTCGTTAGTATTTTACTATGAAGGTGGAAATGAGTTTATTTTAACCCCAAGTACAGAACTTCGAATTCAACAGGGAGATGTACGGCAGTGTCGAAAGGAACTTAAGTTCCTCTTAAGAAAGCTTGAGCTCAATTTCTCGTAAGGGAAGAGCATTTGCTCTTTGTATTTATTTCCTTTGAGAATAAAGTAACCCAAAGGTACTACAGTCGATTCGATTATGAAAGATTATTTGTGTCTTGATGCATGTATGTATGCATGTATACATATGTGTATGTATGTATGTATTATATATATATGTGTGTGTGTGTGTGTGTGTGTGTACGTGTATGTGTATGAAATCCCCCTGATACCGTGCGTATCCATCCACCCTCTTCAGTTCCCACCTCACAGTCCCACGCCCTTTTCCTTCTCCTAATTTCTGATTTCCCTCCCTCCAGTTCTTCCATCAAATGAGTCCCCTCCTCTCACTCTTCCCTTCACTTTAACGCACAAACAGTTCCCTCCAAAGCGTATCCACTCTCCCCGTCTTTCCCTTTTTCCCCTCCCTCCCTCTAAACAGTGTAACACCCCTAACCATTCCCTTTCTCCCTCATTCTTACCTTTCCCCAATCTCTCTCTCTGTCTCTGTCTCTCACAAGATAAGGACCGCACAATTAGGCTCTTTTGACACCTTGTCGGTTCTTGAGGAAAGCTACAGAATACGACTCAATTAGAGGGTGAAGACTACAAAAACAGAGAGAGAGAGAGAGAGAGAGAATTTATCGTTACCAAGAAGATGATATCGAAAAGAAAGTTTCATGTCCAATTATAAGAAAATACAAGATGAAAAGCATATCATATAAGTAGAATAAAACAATTTATCTAAATATTAATAGGAAACAATGGAAATTGAAAAGGCATAAATATTGGAAGAATGAATGATAAACACAAATCATATAAACCCGAGTGTGCTAAAATATGTGTTACGACAGCCAAGAAAAATTTTTCAATAAGAAAGAGAAATGACAGAGAATATATATATATATATATATATATATATATATATTATATATAATCTATATATATATATATATATATATATATATATAGATCTATTCCTAAATTACTGTCATATATATATAATATATAGATATATATATATATATCTATATACTTATAGAGAGAGAGAGAGAGAGAGAGAGAGAGAGAGAGAATAATATATATAATATATATATATATATATATATATATATACATGTCATATCACATTACCGTGATTCATATCCATACATCGAGCTACAAATGTCCTTTATATCTAATTCGCTCTACCTCGGAATTAATATATTTTCATATATGTTAACCAAAGGGGAATTATTTTAGTCGATAAGAATTATCGGCTCACGGGCACGAACCATCGAACCAACAAACATATAATAGCTACAACGTTTACCGAGGTCGAGGTGGGTTGATGCCGACTCCAAAACAACGAATACCTGAGAGCGACAGGTTTTTGTAGTTGAGAGGCGGCATAAACTTATATAAACCAAACAAAACCTTCTTTCAGTTTCCTTCTGAAGATTGAAAAAGAAATCCACGAAATCATTGTGCATAACGTGTTTACTTATAAGTATTTACATTTTATTTTACTCCACACTGAAGTACTTTCCAGAATTTGATGTCTAGGCCAGTCCCTTACGACGCTTCTAATTGGCTGTTGATAAGCCAATGACAGGGCTGGAAACTCTCAGTCTCTCGAGAGAGTTCACATGGGTAGGATCTATTTTCCACCTCTTCTGAGGGATACGTCTTTCAAAAGTATCCTTCAGGAGAGCTGGAAAACACATCCTGCCGATGTGAACTCTCTCGAGAGACAGATAGGGCCGGAAAGTACTCGAGTGTGGAGTAAAATAAAATGTAAATACTTATAAGTAAACACGTTATACACAATGATTTTGTGGGTTTCTTTTTCAGTTTTTCAATAAACCTATATCCTCTTGCGGTGGCCGAGTGGTCTGAGGCTTCACTGTGCGTCCTGAATTTGTTGGTTCGATGGTTCGCGCCCGTGAGCCGACAAATTTATTATCGACTAAAATAATTCCCCTTCGGTTAACATATATGAAAATATATTAATTCCGAGGTAGAGCGAATTAGATACTAAAGGACATTTGTAGCTCGATGTGTGTGTATATATATATATATAATATATATTAATATCTACTATATTAATATATATAATATGTGTCTTATTATATATTATCTATATATATATATATATATATAAGTACATAAGAAAAAATACAACTATTTTCATTGTAAAACAAAAGCTATTAAAATAAAATAGAAGCACAAAAAAAAGAATAAACTAACAGATGAAGAGGAGAATAAGAAGAAACTGTAATAAGAAATATCACAAAGCCGAAGAATGACGCACAAAACGGAAGAGGAAAAAAGGACAAAATAAAAAGGTTTCGTTCGCGATTAACAGAAGGGATCACAAAGAATACGAATAACAAAGAGACTCTTTAAGAGAGACAGATAAACATCTATTAATGTAAAAAAAGGGAAGGTGGATCAGGACAAGAACGAGAGAGAGAGAGAGAGAGAGAGAGAGAGAGAGAGAGAGAGAGAGAGAAATACCATGATGAAAATACTATAGATAGCAAAAATAAAAAATGATTATGAAGCAAAGAAGAAATTAAATCTAAAATTCAAATAAGTATGACAGACAAGAATGAGACAAAAAGGAAGAAATGTGAAATAGCCAATCGAATTAGCCATGGCAGATTCGAGTGAAACTATTCTTGTTGAACTGTTGGCTGAATAAACTAAAAAAAGAAAAATTGTTGAAAAGAGTTTAATTATATACTCCAGCAGAATGTTGTAAATGTAAGCAAACTTTAGAATAAAAAACAAAATAATGCAAAATAGCGTTTCAATCGAAAATATTAGGCAAAATGATCGAGGAAAAGAGTTGGAGGACAAGAGAAGAGAAACTGCCTCAAATAATCCTACGGAAGGGAAAACGGAAAGTGGGTGCAGGGAGAGACCGTGGGAGAGGGAGGGGGAGAGAATACAGAGGAGGGAAAATGACACACTACCTGCTAAATTAAGAGTTCAACGAGAGAAGCCTCACAGACCCAGAGCTGATAATGAGCGTTGTTTCATCCGCTGGAATCGCAAGGCATCGAGAGGGGAGCCTTAGATGTGTGTGTGTGTGTGTGTGTGTGTGTGTGTGGTAGGCAATCGAGGGAGAATTGGGAGGGGGTGGGGGTCTTGGGAGAAGACGAGTAGAGGTAAGGTGAAGCAGATATCAAGGACAACAGCAGAGCATCACTTGGCCATGATGTTCATTTTCAATTAGCCAAAACGTATGGATATAGGTTTCAGTTTTCATGCCCTCTCCAAATGTTATCAGGTCTATGCAGTCAGATTCTTTCCCATGGCGATTACCATTAATATGAAGGTCAGCAGAACTCTAAGGAAAAATTCCTTGATTCCGTTTCTCGTGCAACCTTGTAATTATATTCTGCTCCTCTGATCTCCTTTCCCATGAGTGTACTTTCAAAGTTAACTTTTAAAGAAAAATATTCCATATCCTGAGCGACAGCATCAGGAGAGAAATATCAGAAATATCTTTTAAACACCCGATCTCATGGCATCACCCAAACAACAATCGTCTATCCAGGACTCCAGTGGATCCCGAGTCTATCATCCTGGATTTTCCGATTAACCTTATCTTACAGTATGTCATTCATTATACATTTTGGCCAACCTATTAACGATCATGAGCTTTATTGTAAGTTGTGAAACAACCTCATACGAGATCAACCTTAAAGCAACTCAGAATAGCTTTTTATCTTTATGTCCTCACGACACCAACAAACTCAGACGTAGAGTATACTTATTCATAAATATATTTATAATGACAGGCGAATAAATTTTTTAAAAAAATTAGTTTTTTTTTACCCCTTGAGGGAAATAAATGAGATGACTATTATGTGGGAACCATCAAATAAGTGGCATCCAATATCTGTGTTATTGCATATGCACTGCGATAGTTATAGAATTGGCTTATAACCAAATCCGTGTTCTGGCTCGATAAACATCAGAGTCAATCGGAACGCCACTCATCACTTCACTAGCGCTGAAAACACAACGGAGCGGAAATAAAACCTTATATACTATAGTAGATTCACATCAACCGTGCATTTGATGTCTAGGCCAGTCCCTTACGACGCTTCTGATTGGCTGTTGATAAGCCAATGACAGGGCTGGAAACTCTCAGTCTCTCTCGAGAGTTCACATGGCTAGGATCTATGTTCCACCTCTCCTGAAGGATACGTCTTTCAAAAGTATCCTTCAGGAGAGCTTGAACATACATCCTGCCTATGTGAACTCTCTCGAGAGACTGAGAGTTTCCAGACCCGGTGATTGGACTGGCCTAGACATCAAATGCACGGTTGGTGAATCTACTATAGTTCCAAAGACGATTCTTCGAAAACCAATAACCCTTAGGTTTTCCTCAGCTACTGTTATCTGCTATAGTCTTACTGAAAAATATAGAAAACGTTCAGCGAGACTAAAAGCCTTAGAAATATACTAATCTTAAAAGATTATTTCTAAAGGATGAACACAAGACAAAAGGAAAAATTGGGAAAAGAATGAAAAAATAAAAAAATAATAGTACTACAGCAGTCTGTTTCCGTAAGCCTCGTGTAATCAGCCACAAAACAGATTTCCAGTGATAAGATTAAAAAAAAAAAAGTGCAATGCAACAGGGATATCAAGACTCCGAAGTACCCTTAAAATTTATCACTACCGATTCGATAAAACTGTCAATATTAATAGATACAGGCGCACGTACATGATATTCATATCCCTGCTAATATTGTATGGTACGAAACAATATTTTGATTGAACGTTCTGGTCCGCATAAAGTATGGGAGAATATCTACCGACAATCTTCATTTATACTCATGTATTACTATGGCTTTCCACAACCTTAGTGTTGGGTCTCCTCTTTAAGGCCACAATCATAGATACTTTCATTTCTTGATGATTTACTGATTTAGTTGACTATTGTTTATTTCATTTATCACTGATTTTGTTAGTATCACCCAGGTCATACTATATTAGTTATGATGTAATTCTCTTTTCTTCCCATAGTCATACTATTTTACAAAAGCTTTATAGTCAAAAGCCCAGATAAAAAAAACAAATTTGGTTTTAATCCATTAGAATGAGTGAACATGCAAATGACATACAAATGACACTTATCTTAAGTTTATTTACTTCAACATCGTTAACTGCTCGGTTATTCAATTGTCCAAAATCTTCTTCTTCCCTTATTCCAAAGCTTTTGTCCAAAATCTTCTTCTTCCCTTATTCCAAAGATTCCTTGGAAAATTGCCTTTAAGACACTTCAGAGTTCCAACTATATCATACCTACCCTGAATGATAAAAGTATGAATTGCCTTCTCCAGTCTTACTGTCATTGCATTACTCCAATCTTTTACCTTTTTTTTAGTTTCACTCTAAATCTTAATTCTGCTATCTATGATCATCCTTCCGATCGCTCTCTCTCTCTCTCTCTCTCTCTCTCTCTCTCTCTCTCTCTCTCTCTCTCTCTCTCTCTCTCTCATTGCAATTAATCTCTCCTACTGAATTCCAGTTTCTTGTTCGTTTATACTCTGCCTTTACTTTGCCATTCTTCTCCTTTTCCATTGACGCTACTGTATCGTATTGCGAACGTGTTTCTCCAATTAACACGTTTCTCCTTCCCATCCAATCTTCAGGTCCAAAACCTAGCAAAACAACCAACGTCGATCTCCTGAGGAGAGCGTCCCCTGGGGAAATTTGGATAGACATTCCCCTACAAGCCTCGCTAGGAAAGATCAGCACCTCCTCAAGGGGCATTTCCTAACCGCCGCCTCCCAATCACCTCCACTGACCTAAGATGAGCTTTTTCACATAGGTATCACCTGACTTTTTATCCACATTTACATAAGCTATTCCGCATCCTCACTCCGTGTATATGTGTATACATACACATATAATATAATATATATATAAAATATATACTTATATATATATATCTATATATATATATATATATATATATATATATATATATATATATACACGCACACACATGCACACACACACACACACACTATATATATATATATATTTATACTCTCTCCCTCTCTCTCCTGTTAAGATTGTCGCTTCAGTTACATTGCCCAGCATTTTTGACATTTTATATTTCACTACTTTTCACCCCTGAACTTGGACTTGAAGGACAACGGGAATTTCACTATTCATATCAGCGACCTCAAACACTATGGATTAGACACTAATATATATATATGAAATTGTAATAGCCACAATGCCCTCTTAACTTCTTGAATTCTTTGCTCTTTTTTTTTTTTTTTTTTTTTTGGATACGCCTGAAGATCCAAGTTCAAAGAAATTTGAAGAAGAAATTGTGATGTTCGGTCCTGGGAAACAATTTCATATTTATCTGGTAAAAAAGTGACACACACACATATTTATATATATTATTAAACCTCAACATGCTGCCCGAATCAAGAAACTGTAACTCCGCCCACCACTACTTATGTTTCTACTCAGAGTGAACTTGAAATGTAGAATGAGCTACGAAAATACTTGTTTGTTCCAAGTCCCGGTTTTCACTCGTCTTCTTACGCAGAATTTATGATATTCTCAAGCACTTGGACTTTCGTGCAGCACTGAGTGAATGCTAAGTATCTGCCTATACTTCAACAATTGCTCCAATTTTCATGACTTTGTCTAAATAAAACAATGAGGATGAAAATCATAACTATGAAATACCGGAGAAGTGTATTCATATATAAACATACACAAAAGATGTGGACAATTTTTCTGTGACTTCAAAAAGCCCAACGGCAGGTGGATAAACACGACCGTGCGGATGTCATCACAAAGCGATAAGGCAGGATTGGTGAATGGGGGAGAAGAGGGAATACCGAGATTAGCTGAGGCTTCCAGTTTGTAATTGTTGTTTCAGCTGATTTACCGGATCTGCTCAAATTAATCTGTTCCCCGTGGGAACCATGATGCTTCCATACTGTCACTGGGGAACGGGGGAGGCGAAAGCCTTAACGTCACTCATCTTTCAACTCACGTCAGATTTTCAAGCGGTAGCGAATTCTCATCGAATAATTATTCATTAATGATAAATTCACAACGAATAATTATGATTTACTGATAAATTCACATCGACTGATTAGTATTAGTGGGTTATCCCCATTCACATAATTATTCAACTGGCAGCAAATTCACATTGGCTAATTTTCACTAGGTTTCGGTTTCTCACTCACTGGCTCTCAACGAATGATGAATTCTCATGTAATGAGAATTCAGTACGGCTGGCAGTGAACTCAGAACGACTAATTTCTAATAGAAAAAGAAAGTGTTTGCAACAACTGACTATTTAACTGAACTGCATTCTCAAACATTTAGAGAAAATGAAAATGATCGGAATCTTCAGTCTGACAAAGCATTACCGAGGTTTTTTATTTTTTCTTTAATTCATAATCTAGGACTTACGACTGATTTTGCAATTGAAAAGACGCAATTTGCAATATCATAAAATCTTCATTATGTTAACATTTACAGAAAAGCTAGTCCTTATAAGCGTCTGTTTTATGGTATGTGGAGCCCTCGAAATGTTAAATCAAATCACTTCCATACCTTTCAAGAAAACCTGGCCTAAAAGGAAGTAAACAACTCTATCATTTAATAACAGAAAACTCACAAGGAAGCGGAAAAACTGAAGAAGTGAGAGAATCCCAAACACGGGAAGAAAAAGGAAATAAACTGCGAATACTTACTACTTCGAGAAAACATAAACAACTTAGCCCCACATCTACTTGGCAAACTCTAAAGGATTACTGATGAATACTCAATTTATTCTGTAAACCCACCGTCCCAATAAGTCATATCTTGGTATAACCAGGAGAGTCTGATGATCTAAGATACACAAAAATAACATAAAAAAACACTGCCATACTTTTTTTGCATTTGTTATCATTTTACTATAGAAAGATTTCTCTTTTAGTAGCTCGACCCAAATAAAATAAGAGAGAGAAAAACTGGAGACTGGTTTTCAATGACAGATGTGGTAAACTAATTCGCCTTCATACTGAGCAGCCATTGAACAATCATCGGTTGTTAATTGCATGTTATCTGAGACAACAGAATTTAATAGTAAGATTATATTCTTAATGTCATTATCAATTCATTTATAAAGTAGCCAATTATTTATATTCCTCGGAATATAAATATAAATTTTTCTAACAATCATCACCTACCTACACAGAATACAATAGGGAACCAATGCATAAATTATCAAAACGGAGAGAGAGAGAGAGAGAGAGAGAGAGAGAGAGAGAGAGAGAGAGAGAGAGAGAGAGAGAGAGAGAGCACTGAAGGCTAAAGACGGCGTAGAGCAATATTCACAGCCATATAAAAAGAAACTCCTCTTCATTAGTTGTCTCCTCTGAGATTCGCGTTAATCTGCTTACATAAAAAAAATCATTATAAACGTTCATAGCCAAGGCATCAGGTCAAAGCATTACGTGATAAGATAATAGGCTAATAATAGATAAAACTAGAAAAAGAAGTGAATACTTCGCAGTATATTCTGAAAATAAAGGAGTTCCTCGCATCGCGCTCCATGAGAAAGAGCCTGAATACAAACTTTTTTTTTTTTTAACTGTAGCACTGAGTCAGAAGCCCCTTCGAAGAGGAATTGTGACGTGGTACACAAGAAAGGGACGGAAAAGGAAGATCTATAGACGCGCATGCATTAATGGAATCAACTCTACTCGAAATCTATTTTGCTAATTAACTTTGACGTATGAAGTAACTCGATGTTTTGCCCACAATACTTTTCTTATCCACAATCAATATTATCCAATCTCCTTAATTGGCCGTTTCAGTAAATCAACTTTTTACATGGAACACAGAAAATTAAGTTTTTTCCGAAACAATTGATTGATTGATTGATTTATTAATTCTTACTGACGTCGCAACGACGAGGTTATTGGCGCCGTTTTCCGAAACAAAACGAACGATATGTTTATGAAAGTAAGTTTCGCAGATCAACTGAAAAACTAGAAGGATTTTGAAAATGGTTGTCTTTAGCTTTAGTTTTGAAACGAATGTAAAAAATCACAATTTTTCAAAGAAAATTGTATTTTTCCTAACTGTACAAACCTGAGGTCCTTTACGATAGGAATTACTTAATGCGTAGCGTGGACACGACCGCCGAATTCTTTGACAAGGCGGCTCGGTAATTAACTACCGGTCCCGTCGTTGGTAGTCCCTCAGACCGGATGTAAACATTCCAATTTGCTTTTGCCCCAGGTAGCAGACTGAGGGGTGGCATGAGGTGGGCAGTTAGTGCAAAGGATCTAAGGTTTGTATAGCTATGAAAAATACAATTTACTTTCAAAAATTGTGATTTGTTCTTGGGTGATACACAAACAAACCCTCGGTCCTTTATAGTAGGAAGACTCACTGAATGGTGGGTGGAATCTGAGTGATCTCCAGTGAACCGACTGGGGTTCAGCCTACCTGAGATTTCCTTCCTGGTCGTACGAGTGAGGAAGGGAATCCATCCACTGACTTTTGATCGAAGTTAAAGAACTCCAAGATCATAGTCTTCTTCCTCTTCGAAGGTGCTGCTGACTCAGTGCTACAATTCTTACAAAAAAATGTTTGTATTCAGGGTTTACACATCAGGGAGAGAGTATGAGTTCCCTTTAAGAGAAAGCTAAGAAAACATAATGTTGGAGATAGTAAGGCAAATACAAGTTCGGAGTTTGTCTTATGTACAGGTCCCTCTTCCCTACCTTGTGAATGGAAGGGACGGATATTTACTTCTATTAACTAATCAAAGAAAATAGATAGGTTACTCCAAGGAGTGTCTTACCTGCATTGGCCGCTCGATCCAGCATGTAACGGTCCGCAACACTCTCTACCTGAAGGGAAAGAGTATGATGAAAGAGGTGAAAGGAAAGCCAGTCACTCCACAGTCACACTCATTCATACCGTACAACAGGCAAGATGCAATTCTGTCCAGTTAAAGGAGCTGGATAAGTTACACAGCTTGTTGAGCAGCCACCACTGGTCCCAAGGAAAAAGTGTCCAAGGACCTGTTGGTAATATCCCGAAGGTAACGAAAGGTAATGGTGGTCTGGCGTGCCCAGACCCCTACCTTCAAAACCTGATGAACCGACAGGTTCTTACGGAATGCGAGGGATGGGGCAATGCCCCTGACCTCATTAGCTCTCGAACAAAGTGTACCAGTGTCATTGTCAGCAACAGAGTACGCCTTCCTGATTGTCTCATGAAGCTAGAAAGAAATAGTGTTCTCTTCAGGTAGTGCCGTAGTGCTATAACAGGACAAAGCAGCATCTCATCTGGATCATCATCCACGAAGTCACTCAGGGAGGGGATGGTGAAGGACACGAATCTGGTGTCAGGGACCGATGTATTATGAGTCTTTGCTACGAAGTTCGGGATGAAGTTGAGCGTAACTGACCCCTGTCCCCTAGAGTGTTTTACATCATAACAAAGACCACGAAATTTGCCAACTCTCTTTGCTGATGCCAGGGCAAGCAGAAAGACGGTCAGATCCCTGCCTAAGGACTCTCGAACGGGCTCATAGGAGGCATGAGTCAGGCTCTGCAGCACGAGAGTCACATCCCACTCAGGGGGCCTGAGGTCCCTGGGCGGGTAAAACCTCTCAAATCTCCTTGTAAGTAAGGATACCTCAAAGGAGGATGAGATATCAATACCCTTCAGCTTCAAGACTAGGACCAGTGTAGCTCTGTAGCCTTTTACATCTGAGACAGACAGGAGCTTCTCTCAGCGAAGGAAGACAAGAAAATCCGTGACCTACTGAAGAGGCTCCGACTTGAGAGGTACCCCATCTACAACACCAACCACAGAAGACAGCCCACTTTCCTTGGTATACCGCTGCAGAGAACTGTCTGAGGTATCCTACCATTTCGGTTGCTGCTCGACGAGTAAAGCCTCTCACTCGCAAGAGATGGTGGATAATCTCCAGCCGTGAAGACGACACTGCCTGGTGATACTGTTCGACGTGTGGCTGGCACAGCAGGTTCTGTTAATGGGAAATCTCTCAGTACCTCAGAGAGAAGAGCCAGAAGGTTGGGATACCAGAATCATCTGAAGACTCGGAGTGATCAGTGCCCTGCCAATCACGGCTCAAATCAGGCAGAACGGGGGTTGGGTGGGGTGGGGGATGGGGGAGGCGTAACCTTCGAGGTTGACCCACGGATGTTGGAACGCGTCCTCTGCAGCAGCCCATGGGTCCAGAACAACTGAGCAGAAAGTCTCTAGTTTCCTGTTGAACTGGGTGGCAAACAAGTCTATGACTGGACACCCCCATAGGCTGAACATCAACAAATAAAGCTCTAAGTCATTGGTCAATAAATCTAGATAATCCACGCGGATTCATACCTTCTCCAGTAGACTGTGAGACGGTTATATTAACTATTAAGGATTTAAATAACTCAAACGCATGCGGATCTGATGGTATTGCTCTGAAATTTATCAAGGATGCACTATTTATAATAGCATTTTACATTACAATAATCATCAATACTTCCATCGTAACTAGCACCTTTCCTGATTTATGGAAATACCCTTTTGTTATTCCTATTTTTAAAAATGGAGATAAAGATGACATAAAAAACTATCGTCCAATCTCACTGTTACCTACTCCGTCTAAGGTACTGGAAAAGATTATTGCTAATCAATTAACTAAATACTTGGAAGAAAACAGTCTTTTATCTGAACATCAGCATGGCTTTAGGTCTAAATTATCTACTGAGACAGCTCTTTTGAAGGTAACTGATCGAATATATAATAACATAGAAAATAAAAAGATATCTATCCAAAGCCTTTGATAGCGTGAACCACAAAGTCCTAATAGAGAAATGTATAAATCTAAGAATAGATCCATCTTGGTTTGATAGTTATCTCACTAATCGATTCCAGTCAGTAAAGTTAAGGGACACATTGTCATCTAGATGTGAGGTAACCTTTGGGGTCCCGCAAGGATCCATCTTAGGACAGGAAAAATATTGTTTGTTATTTTTGTTAACGATTTGGCGGAATCTCTACCTGGTGTTTTCGTTATCCAGTATGCTGATGATACTCAAATCATACTTGAAGGGGACATATGCAACATGAATGATTTATTAAGAAGGGCTGGAGCCGTCTTGGAGAAGGCCAAGACATATTTTCAGAGACATGGCCTCCTATTAAATGAAAATAAAACTCAGTGCATTTGTATAGGTTCAAGAATATATATATCGGCCATAGATGAAAAAGTGAGGGTGAATTTCAATGGCAATGCTATCAGACCTATGAAAGTTGTGAAAAACTTAGGTGTCTATTTTGACCGTTTTATGACTTTTGACTTTCATTTTGAGGAGGTATGCAAAAAGGCGACGGGCATACTTATTTATTTGAACAGAATAAAAGATCATTTTGAACCTTCCACGCTCCTGATTGCTGTTCAGTCACTAGTAATGAGTCTCATCCACTAATGTTTTAAGGTATGGGGGGTGCACTAATAATGTCCATCTCGACAAAATTCAAAAATTTGTAATTTCGCTGCTAGAGTAGCTGTAGGCGATATTAGGAAGTACGATCATATTTCTCCTGTTCTGAAAAAGCTGGAATGGTTGAAGGTCAAAGATGAGTATATTTACGAAGTTTGTTTGTTTGTTTTTAAAGTTTTAAGAGGTATTTTACCGGAATGGCTGTATCATTTTAATATGGTTAACTCAGTAACTGGTGTTTATACTCGTCAGGGTTGTGATCTTGTATAAGGAGCGACAACAGACATCGGCTCAAGGGAGCTCCCGTCTAGTGGCCCTTCCCTGTGGAATAAGCTACCGCAAGATATCAAGGACGCTGCCACTCTACATTCCTTTAAGAATAAGTTGAAGAAATGTTTGTTACATTAGTATTAACTTACTATGAATTTATTTTAATGCTGATCTTTCATTATTTTACCTATATGTATATATACGCATTGTAGAATAACCAGTGTAAATTGGAAATAAATATTATTATCTCTTTCATATCCGCTTAGTTTTGAGCACTGTGTCCCCAGATATCCGAGGTGTCTGGGAGCGCTCGACAGTGCGAAAAAATAATTATTTTGAACATTCAGCAAAAATATAAATTTTATGCCAACAACGTTCATTTTGCTGTCCTTTTTTTCTAAATGTTAGTATTTTATGGTGGAATAGTCAGAATAAGAGTCCCAGCCCTCTAAATACGAAAAAATGTGAGTTATTTAACAAAAAAACAAAAAATCTTTACTTTTTTATATTTTCGTTCCTAACCCAACAAACTATGAAAGTCAGGTGAATAAATTATTTTTTATGAGAAAGCCAATAAAATTCCCTAAATATCGACATATAAATCAATGGAAAACGAATAAGTCCAGCCGGTGAAAAAATTGATAGAAAAGAGGATAAGAAAGAGTGCTCTACACGGCGCATAGTGAGAATTATCGCTAGAAATTTTTTTTTTTTTGAAGAGCCCTATCTCGGTTATTTCTCATTGAAATTCCTTTGTAAATATACGAAAATGTAGAGGAAACGTTGAAGAATAAAGGGAAGATCAAGAAAAATGGCTTTGGATACGGCAACAGTTTCATTTTGACGTTATAAATTGATCGAAACAAAAAAAAATTTTACCGTTGTCAACATTTATTGCTAGAATGAAACTTTTTTGAAGAGCCCTATCTCGGTTATTTTTCATATAAATTACTTTGTAAATTTACGAAAATGTAGAGGAAAAGTTGAAGAATAAAGGGAGGGTTAAGAAAAATGGCTTTGGGGTCACTGAGAGGGAAGTGTAGGTGCGATCAGCTGATTTCATTGTGAGAATTTAACTACGCCAGGGATTTGAGCATGCGCAGTACAGAAACTACTTTGCTGTCGTATTGATACCCGAGATACACGGTCCAAGGTATGATCTAATTCTAGCCTATGGAAATCGCTACTTGTCCGAAAATTAAAAAAAAAATGCCCCTACCACATGTACGAAAAATTTAGGTAAATTTTACGTACTGCTACGTCAGTTGGATAGATAGGGGATAGAGTATTTTTACGTACTATTACGTCAGTTGGACATGAAAGGGTTATTATTATTATTATTATTATTCTGCACATCTTGGTGAAGAGACCACTCGGTCCCTACCACCTGATTCTGGCGGCTGAGCTTGTCTGCCAGTACATTCCTCTTGTCTGGAATTTATCTGACTGACAACTCTACCGAGTGTGCCATTGCCCACTTGTGCACCTGCACTGTCAACTGATGACGCTCAAGGGAGGCGAGTCTCCCATCCTTGTTGACGAAGGCCACTTCTGTGGTGTTGTCGCTCATCAACACTACAGTGTCCCATCACACATTCCCGAAACTCTTGGAGAACCAGGATGGCTGCCTTGAGTTCTAGGTGTGCACCTCATCCCTCGGTCGATGCATCCGAGATCTGAAGCATGTCCAGAGGGGGAGTGGTGAGATCCACTCCTATTATGAGGTTCCTATCATCGAGCCACCAGTCCAAGTCTTCTCTCACCTCCTGCAAGAGGGGGGATGAGAAAAAACTGAAGGTCGCAGGACTGAAACCACTACTCCCTCAGTCTCCATTGGCGAGATCGAAGGTTAAGTCACCCATGAGGGACCAGCTTCTCCAAGGACGACAGGTGACCTATCACGACCTGCCAGAACTGAGCTAGGAACCACCTCACTGCCTCCCTGAACCTGCTGATACAAGAGTCTGAGGGGACGACTCTTGCTGCTACCGTGTCTATTGGCAAGCCCAGGTACAATGTCCTCTGCTTGGGCTCGAAATCAGACTTCTCATTATTTATCAGGATCCCTAGACCCAGCAAAACTTGAGGAGTCGATCCCTATCCTGTAGCAACTGTGATCGGGAGCTTGCCAGGACTAGCCAATTGTCGAGATACCTCAAAAGACGTATCCTGTGCGAATGTGTCCAAGGCCAGACTGAGTTGAACACTCTTGTGAACACCTAGGGAGCAGTCAAGAGCCCAAAACAGAGTGCCCTGAATTGGTAGACCGTCTCTCCAAGGATGAAGTGGAGGTACTTGCGGGAGGACTTGTGCATGGGTATCTGGAAATACCCATCCTTCAAGTCCACCGTAAGCATAAAGTCGTTCTCCCTGACAGAGGCAAGCACTGTTCATGCTGTCTCCATCTTGAACCGAGTCTGGCGAACGAATCAGTTCAGGGGAGAAAAGTCTATGACCAGTCTCCGTCCCCCCAAGGTCTTCTCTAGAAGAAAGACCTGGCTGTACAACACTTGGGACCAGTCTGACACAACTTCTACAGCATCTTCCTCACTTCTTCCACTAGAGTCTAGTCAATGGATCAACAGGCAACGACCCCTCCCACCAGTGGCAGCAGCTGGAGGGGAATGCCGACCCTAGCTTTTCCCCTTCTTCTCGCCATTAGCCCCCTTTCCCAAAGGGAGGGAGGCTTGAGAGGAGTGTGACATTGCTCCCTTCGCAGAGGAAGAAGAAGGCTGGGTAGCTCCTCGGTTTCCCTTAGAAGTATTCGTCTTCTTTGGGGCCGAGGAGGTGCTAGCTAGATTCGGTGGTCTAGCCGCATGTGGAACACGAAGACCCAGAGGTCTTCACCACTGCCTGGTGGACAAGCCGGTCTTTGTCGTCATCCCTGCATTTGTCCACGACAGCATCTACCTGTTCTCTGTTGAAGAGAACATCAACCTGCTCTCTGTGGAACCCAGCAGCAGTCTGGTTTGTAAAGCCAGTACCGACTCTGGGTCAAGGCACCTTGTTCGAGAAAGGACAGCGTCGCGTCTCTTAAGCACTAGGTTTGCCCACAGGTTTGCCGTTTGGTGGGCCAGGTAGGAAATAGCCCTACCCCCAGACTAACACCGTATCCCTAAAGTTGAGTCTTCCCCCGGGACGATGGTCCCAGAGGAAGCAGCAACTCTAGACACTGTGAAGGACTACAGGTCTAGCCAGGAGAGTGCCTGCACCAGGACCATTGTCCTAGGGGAAGACTCAACTTTGGGGAAACAGTGTTAGTATGGGGGTAGGGCTATTTCCTACCTGGCCCACCAAACGGCAAACCTTTTGTGCGCAAATTCCAGTGCTTAGGCAAACTGGTGGGCAACCTAGTGCTTAAGAGACAGCGTCCTCTTAAGCACTAGGTTTGCCCACAGGTTTGCCGTTTGGTGGTTCAGGTAGGAAATAGCCCTACCCCCAGACTAACACTGTTTCCCCAAAGTCGAGTCTTCCCCCAGGACGATAGTCCCAGAGGAAGCAGCAACTCTAGACACTGTGAAGGACTACAGGTCTAGCCAGGAGAGTGCCTGCACAGGGACCATCATCCCGGGGGAAGACTCAACTTTGGGGAAACAGTGTTAGTGTGGGGGTAGGGCTATTTCCTACCTGGCCCACCAAACGGCAAACCTAGTGATTAAGAGACACGACACTGTCCTTTCTCGAACAAGGTGCCTTGACCCAGAGTCGGTATTGGCTTTACAAACTGGACTGCTGCTGGGTTCCACAGAGAACAGGTTGATGTTCTCTTCAACAGAGATCAGGTTGATACTGCAGTGGACAAGTGGAGGGATGACGACAAAGACCGGCTTGTCCACCAGGCCGTGATGAAGACCTCTGGGTCTTCGTGCTCCACTGTGGCTAGAGGCTACCTCCAGCATCGTTGCTTCCTGTTGAGAGAGAGTTACAATCTCACTCGTCAGGTGCTGCAGCAACTGATCTAGACCTAGGCGAACCAGGTCAGGGTCTAACTGTTTCATCGGCAAAGGCTTCTCCAAGGGCGTGTAGTAGCACCTATGGCGAGGTAGAGGAGGAGGAAGCAACTTGTCCAGATGATTGGACTTGAGTGAATTTTCTTGTCCAGAGACAAGGCCATTCATTTATTACAATGTACCTTCAGCCAGGCTCAACCACGGCAGCCCTGTCGATACCTTGGGTTCCCTTTTGGGTCCCCAAAAGGCCTCAAGGCGAGAGGAGCATTCTCCTAAAGGCCGTGGTCGCTTCCCCAAGATTGTTGTGCTGACATATCAGCGCTACGATCTCTGCAAAAGTCCTTGAATCTCAGGGGAGTCGGAGTCTCTGGGTAAAGGACCCTCAAGTCTTTTGAGAGACCGGTCTCCCCGATCAAATCTCCCCTGAGAGAGAACCTCACCATACCCCCTAGAACCTTCCTCAACGACGTGGGCATATGTCCCCTGGGGCCCTAAAACTCTGCCAGGAGCATAGCTCCCCGACATTGAATCCTGAGGAGAGCACTCCAAAGGATTCCTACTATTCACCTTGCCAAATTCCTGCTATTCACCTCACCCCTGCCAGTGTAGACTGAGGAAGTAGAGGGAATAGTCAACCTGCGGTGATAGCAAGGGCATGGGTCTAGGAGTGTGATTGCCTTGGCGAGACGTTTTCCCAAGGTTCATGCAGAGGTTCTTGCCTTACTGGGGCAGCACCACTGCCATCAGTGACATGGCTAGCAGCGACGCAGCTAGCAGCATCATGGCTATCAGAGCCATGGCCATCAGCGACGCTGGTAGCAGCTTGGCGAGAATGTGCATCATCTTCACGACACATCCCAGCCCACTTCAAGGCTGAAACCTCAAGCAAAGAGGGCTGTACAGAGTACATCCTATTAGCCGCTTCAGATGCCTTCCTCCTAGGAACAGCAACATCGACCCTGGCCCCTGCTGAGCCAGACTATGTCTTCACAGGTAGGTCCAAGCCATGGCTCGGTCTCTGCTCTCACCCCGTGTCACTGCCATGGCAAGGAGAAGACTCTCCTTTCTTGACACTGGATGTATGTCCCCCCTTAGGTGGTTGTACATTCAGAGACACTCACTAACAAGACTCTGACATGGTCCCTGTCCCTCAAGCAGCACCCTTGGGAGCAGAGGCTGGAGAATGAACCTTCATACGAGCCCCAGAGGCTCTAGAGACCCTGGTCACCTGGAACAGCATCTCAGTTCCCACTTGCAATGAAGTGGGAGAGCCAGCGAGAGAGCCAACTGCTTCCTCCCTGGAGGGAGAAGGCAGACTGTCAGAAGTCTTGAGGCGAGACTTCTTCGGGGGCAGAAGCTACCTTTCCCCTCTTAAGCCATGAAGCCTTCAAAAGGCGGAGGTGAGGAGGCAGCAGATGCCGACAATGACGACGAGGACGAAGACAAAGTTGAAGATGACGACACCTTCTTGGATCTCATCTTTGCCTTCCCCTTCAACAGTTTCCACAGCAGATGCATCAGGGCCCCCAAATGGGTGGCAGATGATTCATTGGGTCCAGGAGCTGTTAAATGGGCAGGTCTGGGGACGGGAGCAGGAATAGGTGCACAAGTGGGAACAGCAGGTGTTATCTCTGTCACAACCAGGGGAGACAGAGGGGTGGTAACCATTGGAACAGGCCACAGTGCCACTTCAAAACCAGGAGGGGGAGGCACTTCAGAGACCTTGTATGCTAGCAGGTGTGGTCTAGTTCCCAATATTACAGATGGTGACACGTCCATTGGATGATAAGACCAGACCGAGTGAGGAGGCGTGTAGTAACTAGGCAACGTTCCTCTTGTGATGGTGGAAGTGATGACTGCATGTGTCACTGTGCTGCTGGCACCGCTATTTAGGTGTGACGGCAGGGCCTGGATTGACTGCGTGCCAGCAAGTCCCAGGGAAGTCCACGCTTGATCAAGTCCTGACACCTCACATGAAGAAGCAATAGTTGGGTTAGATGGGGCGGTCCCCCCTCGCTCCGAAGGTGTACCTTCAAAGCAAGGGTAGGCCCTAAAGGAGCAATCCCCAGGTCCTCAACCACAGCCCCTCCCCCCTGTTCTTCCCTCTCCGACTCATTGGAAGGAGAAGAAGCAGAAGCCTTCCCACGAAGGGGTGACAGCAAGTACAGGATGATTGCCAGGAGAGAGGTAGGAAGAGTAGGGCTAGGTACCGTAGGAGTGGTGGGAGGTGTCTTACCCCCTGTCACCAATTTAGTCTTCCTCACAATATTACCTCTATTCCCACTGGCCAAATCCCCCAAAAAGGCGTAGGCTCATTATCATCTCCAGTCACCCAAAATGTTGTCTATGACACTACGACTGCAACATAGATGCTGCAACTCACACAAGAAACTTCTCACAGAATCCTAGTTATATTATAATCCCTGCAACAACTATGACTTCTCAAAACAGAAATTGATTTTGTTTTGTAGTTCCACCATTCTAAAACACTGTTTCACACATTGTTAGATCTATAATGTCACAATGTACATTATTTCGAGCTCAATCCTTATCTTTCCTTCCAGAGGTAACAATCAATAACGTCACCTCAAAGACAGCATAAGTTCAAATATTTGCCATCTCCTTACTTATCCATGCAGGGCATTATCATTTCCTTTCATTGGCTCAAACCATCCAGTTTGAACATTAATTTACCTCAAAACCACGTTTCTTTTCCAATTTACTCCCCATTTTGTTAATTGTAATCCCATTTTTTTTACATTGCACCCCTTTACCTCTGTCATCCTTTACCTTATGAAGTAACCTCAGCATTAATGTAAAGCAAACTAAGATCCAAAAGTAACTGTCATTTAAGTGATCTTGGTGAAATTCCATACTTTAATAATGAAAATTACCATATAAGATTATCCTAGATGCAAATGTCGCAGGAAATAACTCGTCACCTGATTCCGTTAAATAACGCTTCTTAAGACACCCCAAGGAGTGCAAGTAAGTTACAGCAGGCAAGAGCTACTGACTGATTTATGGCTACTAAAATGGCATCAAAACATCTGGGTTATGGACACTATAATAAAATTATATAAAAGGAGCTTCATATAAGATATATCTAATATATATATACACACACACACACACATATATATATATAAATATATATATATATATATATATATATATATATATATATATACATATATATATATATATATATATATATATCATATGATATAGATATATATATAGATATATATATATATATATATAGAGAGAGAGAGAGAGAGAGAGAGTGATAGATAGATATGAGAGAGATCTATACCAATATATATATATATATATATATATATATATATATATATATACATATATAATCATATTTGTTCATATGTAATATACATCCACTCATACATTCTGAATATGTATGCGATTAAAATTTATTGAGGAAGCCCGCCTTCCTAACAAAGATACATAACTGCCCTATAATACATTCCTACCCGAGAATTGCAGCAAGGTCCATCTCTGTCTTGTATTCTCCCAAAGGGCCTGCCAAATTTTTTTTATTTTCTGGACGCCAAGAGGAAATACATATCCATGGTAGTAGGCATCTCCTGGGTTCTGGGGAGTTGAATGCTTCCTTAATAAGCTGTTCAGCTTGCTCGTTCCCAAGAACCCAAAAGGGAAGGCATCCAGCAAAAATTTACTTTTTTACCTCTTTATTTTCTTTTCACTAACAACTAACAAGAGATATTCTATAATCTCTAAAATTAGTGGGTGTAAAGAGTTAAATGAATCTAAGTACTGAAATGCCTTCTAAATACAGAATGCCTTCCTTGTTTGTTTGGGTTCTTGGAAACGAGGAAGATGATCAACTTGCTAAGGCAGCATTCACCTCTCCACAACCCAAGAGACTTAAATGATTCTAAAAACTGAAGAACATTCATGAGTCACAAGATACAGTAAAATTATTTCCATTTAGAGTTAAAATATCCTAGATTAGCAAAGCAGGAGCTATTTTCATTTAGATCAAATACTAGAGCTAAAGAAACCAACGAAGTTATTCAAATGTTCACTGTAGCTGGCAAGTTGATAATGGTGGTAATCAGTAGTCTGGCGGATAAAGAAACTGTGGATTAGGTACTAGGTCACACACAGATAAGTCACGGAAAGCATGACAAAATTTAATGTCATGAAAAGAAACTTCAGTGAAAAGAAGACGACAGACTAAGTATAAGCGTTCATTGACCACACATAACAATGCCGACTTCACCACAGACGAAGCTGGTCACCATGATCCTAATGAAATGCTCTGTTGCTTTGCTATTTAATGAAACCGCTTCGAGTAACTGATCTCTGAAAGAACATGTGCTTCTAAAAAGAATGTGTGAAGCGTACAAGTTTATGTTGTTTATAGTACTTGGTATTGCTTATATGATTAAAAATTACAGACATTCCTACGTGCGTATCTTATCACTCGTTGGCTTTTGCGTTTTCTATGGGAAAGGCTTCTTTCCATCAAACCCACATAATCATGGGATGTTTTGCAAGATGTCCTCATAAATAAGTGTTATTTCATAGATCCGATACTGGAAGCGTCAGAGGGCCACAGAAATCAGACAGCATCGACCAGACGTTTTAAAATGTTTGACCATTCCGTAACCTCTGGGCTTAGCCCGGACCTGACAAACTCATCGCTATACTGCCTGCCATTTAGACACCCCTATGAATACTTCGCTTGTCTTCTAATAAAATCATTTTTGTTCGTAATGGACTGCAGATATCACCAAATGTATAACGATCCTGCTTACTTCCCCGTTTTTCTGTATTCATACATGGGTTAGAACAAGTTAATATGAATTACAATACACTGGAAGAGACATGAAAAAAATTAGCAAACAAGAAAACAATTAAGTAAAAGCAATTAGTATATCCAGTATACCCTAATGACCAGAGACTTCCTAATCGAAAATGCGCAAGTGCGATCAAATCAAAACAATCTCGAAACGTATATGCAATACACAAGCTGAAGCTATTGAATAAATCCAGTTGAGTCAAGTAAGATTTCTCTTACTTTCTCTTTCCAGCACTTTGTTTTATTAAGTAAATTAGTTTGTGTACCTTGAAAAATTTGAAAGACAAGGAGGACAAGATGCTCGACAGTTACAGATCAAGTAAAGGCAGAGAGAGAGAGAGAGAGAGAGAGAGAGAGAGAGAGAGAGAGAGAGAGAGAAAGAAGAGGGTTCCTTCGAGAAGGGAGAGAGAGCGAGGGAGGACATGGATAACAAGAGTAAGCTGTCGAGGGGAAACGAGCAAGGAAGCGACGTCCCAGGTAATTTACATACACAGGTTATGATTAATTATGCACCTGTTGGCACCACCTGTGGGGGAGCCCTCGGGAAGTGTATATATGGTCGAGGCTCAGTAAGCCCTGATGATTTTTACCTACTTTACGTCCTTCGCCTCTTGGATTTACATTACAGGGCGGAGTTCGGGGTCCGGTCCTCAGGGAATAGGGGAGGAAGCAGGTTCCGTCAGGGGAGGGCCATTTGTGAGTTCAGAATGGGAGAGGATTCTTCACCTAAATTAAGAGGTCTTAAAAGTTCGCTCGGAGAGGTGTGTACAGCGCCTCGGGAATGAAGGGAAACGTCGCAAGTAGATGAGGCGGAATGAGTAACGAGGAGATTAAAGAAAAAAATAGCAATTTATGTAAAATTGGAGTTAAATTATCTTAGGTCCTGTATGTACCGTTTCACGTTTGTTATATATAATATATATCATATATCTATATATATATATATATATATATATATATATATATATAGGTATATATATATATACATACATATTATATAAATATATATTATATATAAAATATATATTAAACAAACATATATATACCCATGCGCACGTCAAACACACCTCGAGGAAACGCCTTTCTTCATCTGGTATTCCCGACAAGTAAAACCTCCGACATTAGCATATCCCATTAACACCAAGGACTGAGAGCTGAAGTGAATAGGGTAATAAATATATGGTAATGAGATGTTCTCGTACTTCCAACAACGTGTTCCAACAACCAGGGGAAATCCCCGTTTGTTTGAAGGGATGTGAAAGATCATTTCACATACGGAGTGAGAGGAGGTCTTTGTACTTCGACGGTCAGCCGCCAGTGACTTTCCAGTCCATCTATTTAGGTTTCAGGTTCTGTAATATCTAGATCCGCGACTTGTCACCAGAGCTATTCTTTTCTTTCAAATCACCTCATTTTATCAGAAAACAGCAACAACAACAAACTCGTCTTTCGATTTACTCAGCCCCTCTCTATTCTCCTCTCACCTTCCACCATCCTTCATCAGCCTCTCGCTTTCACACCTATTCACCTTGAAGGAGACTATACCATCGCATCCTGATACGTTGCTTCTCAACTTCGCCATACCTGCCATATCTTGGGTTACTCTAATCACTCACGTCTTTAGGTGTGAGAGAAGTGGCCAGGTGATGCTTACGCTTAATGGATATGAAGGAGGCCTCTCCCCCTTGAATATATGATGGCAACTCTCTCTCTCTCTCTCTCTCTCTCTCTCTCTCTCTCTCTCTCTCTCTCTCTCTCTCTCTTTCGTGCATAACCCCGACATTAGAGATCGAAAACACAAATTAATCTCTTCAGCATATCAACTGACCTTCCTAGTTGTTGACTTCCGCAACAGTTTCCAAACAACTGATCGCTACAATTATTTCTTTATCTAAAAAAAATTTATTATGTGTAAATAAAAAATGCAGAGAAATATATTTTCTTAATTTATCAATTGTTGCACTGTATTCTATATACTATAAACAGAGCATATCTCATTCACCACGTTCATAACTTGCTGTAATACATGAATTAGCACCAGCATATCTAGTCAAATCTACAGTTTCGGAAACTTTCTGATAAAAGCTAATTAGTCATGCAAAGTAACTGGATCTACATCACTGTTAATATTTTCTGCACTGTCAACATAACTAATGACGTTTTTACCAATCTGTTTTGCTATCAATACAGGAATTCGCACTGATGGATTTATTTTCTTCTTTCTTTACATTTTGAAATAAAGCGTCAGCAGTCGAGAGGGGCCAACGGAATAACCGATTACTGATCATCTGTTTGCTGTACCGTTATTATTACAGCCAAAAGAAGCAAAATAGCCTAAATGACAGCAGTCCGGAAAAACAAGACCGAAAAGCTTTTTATTGCAACAACTCTAACTTTACAAAAAGAATTACCGGAGAAAACCTCCTGCGTAAAGAAAACCTTTTGGATGTATTTGAACATCAAATTTCAAGCCAGCATAATTCAGGTGTAAGCACCACAGCAGGGCGGCCTCAAGAAGAAAAGGAGGAATTCTACAGACATCTACAGGAAGTAAAAGAGTGTCCCATATGTAGAGAATATATTAATAATTGGAGATATGAATGGACATATTGAGCAAGACAGGACAGGCATCAAGAGCATATTAGGAGCGTTGAGCATTGGAGACAGAAATAGAGAAGAAGAAAACATAACTGATTTTTGCATACAAAACCAGATGTCCATTATGAACTCTTTCTATAATCATAGAGACAGCCACAAATGGACGTGGTACCGGTGGAACTCGACCTTATAGGAGCATATACTGAAAAATCAATTATTGATTTGGCAATAACAAATAACAAAAATATAGTCAGAGATGTAAAAAGTATCCCCTCTGTGTCATTCGATTCAGGTCACAGGCTTCTCTTAATTAAATTAAAGATGATGAAACCCAAACCAATTAAAAGCCAAGTGAGAGAAAGATTTATTCTAGAAAATATGAGATAAGAGGAGTACTTAGTTAAGATATCAAAACGAAATAAGTAGAGCTAAACAAATGCAACAGGAGAGCAGTGACCCAAATGAAACATGGAGACACTTTAAAATGGCTGTAGTTGGTGCTGCTAATAATGCAGTGCAGAAGAAAAGAGTTCGAGGTAGGAGGAAAAAATAAAATGCTTGGTGGACCCCCACACTAAAGTCCACTGTTGAGAACAAAATGAAAGTTCATTCTCAAATGAAAGTTCAGAAAATGGATGAAAACTTCGAACTTAGATGATCACAATAACATAAAGAAGCCTTGAGAGAAACAGAAAGAATAAAAGCTCAAACAAAAAGAGAAACCTTGGAAAGAATAGGAGAAGATCTGGGAAATGATCTCCAAGGTACCAGAAAACTCATATATAGATAGCACTGCCAAAAACTATAGAAAGGGAAGCCAACCACCCCTTATGTAATCAAAGACCCTATGGATGGGACAATTTTAACCGAACCCCGAGAAAATTGAATTAGGATGGAAACATCACTTTGAAGCATTACTAAACAAAGAAAACAATGACCTTGAAGAGCATCTAGAATTTGATGTGGCTGGGGATGCAGAACCTGACATAACAACACTGCAAGTAAAATTTGCCCTTAAGAGGATGAGAAATGGTAGGGCCCCTGCAGTGGATACAATACCTGCAGAGCTCCTTAAAAACATGGGGGAAGATGAAGTCATCTGACTACCAGAACTAATTGACATACTCTGGAATGGACAAATACCACCTGAAGAGTGGAGACGAGATCTAATATGTCCAATCTATAAAAAAGGTGACAAGATTAATTGCATCAGATATAGAGGAATATCCCTAATGTCATATGCTTTTAAAGTATATGAAAGAATACTTGGAGCCAGATTGAGAGGATATGTTGAACCAAAGCTGGGTGAATGGCAAAATGGTTCTCGATCAGGAAGAGGGACAACCGATATGATTTGCTCCCCCAAGATGATACTTGAAAAGAGCTGGGAATGGAACAGGGACAGAAACATTGCTTTTATAGATCTAGAAAAAGCTTCTGATAGAGTACCAAGAATGGCAATATGGGATACCCTAAAATACCCTTTCTATGGAACCCCTGAGAAACTTATAAGAGCAATTTATAACACCTATCAAAATATCAGATCCAAAGCAAAAACAAATCAAGAGACTGAAGATTGGTAAGAAATTAAATCAGGAGTAAGACAGGGCAGCGCCCTTTCTCCACCTCTTTTTATATTGTTCCTACATAAATGTATGAGGGAACGAGGCGATGACGAAGCTAAAGATATGATCATCAACCTTATGCGTGCAGATGACCATGCAATGATAGCCCCCAGGGCATAATCTCTCCAAGAAAACGTCAACAACTGGAACGCCCTCTTAACAGCTAATGGAATGCGGATCAACAGGGACAGACATTGAAGCAGTGTAGAAATTTCAAATACTTAAGAGTAGCTTAGTGACCAAAACGAGTCAAAACTGGAAATAGCTACCCTAATACAGAAATTCAGTAACAATCTTTAACTGCTCTACCAACTAATGAAAGACAGACAGAAATATAACTCGTAAAGTGAAAACCATAATATTCCTTACTATTTTAAGACCAGTATTGACTTATGGCCATGAATCATTGACATTAGCATCAAGAACTAGAAGCCAAGTTCAAGCAGTTGAAATGAAAGCCCTAAGACTCATAAAAGGTGTAACAAGACTGGATAGGCTACGAAATGAAGACATTAGAAGAGAACTGGGAGTGAAGGGGATTATAGATTTTGTGGAGAGAGGACAGCTTAGATGGTTTGGACACACCAAAAGAATGGAGGAGGAGCGATATCCTATAAGGTTTTTGGAATGGATGCCAGGAGGAAGGAGACCGGCAGGAAAACCAAAAATGAGATGGCTACAATACATAGAGAGAGGAGTAGAGGGGAGAGGCCCCAGTTTGCGGGAGGTTGATGAGATGAAGCTCTATGAAGATCGCCAAGAATGGAGACAGTTCCTGAAGCACGACGACTGCTAGGCCTGGAGGCCTACCTGGCGTCTCGTGAGAAAGGTGAGAAAGAGAAGAGATACTCAGTAATCATTGCAATGCAAGTTATGTCCTTATTTCCATTTCACTTGGATAATAATCACTAACATCAATCACACGATGTCAGCGGGAGCAGTTAATCACAATTATACGGACGCTCAATAATGAACGTTTTCAGCACTGACAACTCCAAAACCAATGCATGTACTGATACTACTGACAGTAATAATGATCGTGCATCCTCAGCTTAAAACAGTAACTTCAAGCTGAATTATCTGTTCATACACTATGAAATTAAGCATATATCAGATAAATGATTTAAGCTTATAAAGCAGTAAAGAAAAATAGCGTAAAACATAAGCTCTGATACATGATTCAAATTCACGTACCAGAAGATCACACGAACGTTGCGTCGCATCCTTCCTCGGAAAGTTTTCAACCGCTCATTAAGCAATTTACTGCCATCTTCTACCGATATTGTCTACTGAACTAACGCGTGCCAGTCAACTTTCATCATTTAGACGTACGAATTCTCCGAGGTAATCAAAGCAAATCAGTCATCAGCGTCAGTTTTCGCAAATACAACAAGAGTATGAGAATCTACTGAAATGATACAATTATTCTATTTTCCACGAAGTACCCTTTCAAATAAGTCAGATCATCGAGGGTTTTAATGACCTTTTATTTAAGTAATAGTGATGGCAATGAACAGTATTAGTATTCCCCTCTAAAAGGAATGCTACTTCACTTCAGTACTTTAATCTATCTCTTTCTTAATGGACATAAATAGATGGCTCTACTTTCAATCTAGAAGGAAAGAGAGGAAAATTAAGTGCAGCAGCGGAGTTACTAAAGAGCGGGGAACAGCCACTTGCCATAAATGTGACTATCAGATGTTTGCTCTTTTGCCCTCAACAGATTAGAGATTATCAGTTTTGTACATTCACTGAACTGCAATTTCAAGCGACGATTTGATTCCAGCAACTTGCCAGGATCGAAATTTTCAGTTGAATAACCTAGATATACAAATGCTTGGTAAGAAGAATTTTAATGGAAAAAGAAAACTCTGAAAAAGTAAAGCAAAGAAAGGGATGAAGAAGGAAATAAAATAAAATTTGCAAGTAAAAGCTGGAGAAGTGAAAGAAGAGCGAAAAATGCGAGTGTATAGTAGAAGAATAAACTACGGAGCCGCACGAACTAAATAACAAGCGCGGAAAATACGGTAGCTTTATAAAGACCCCTCAATAAGGATGAATGATACCTTCTAAGACATGGAAACACATAAATAGAAGGGGAAAAGCGAAAAGAACACAGAAAAAAAGCACAGAATGAAGAGAAACAAAGGCAAATTATCAAAAACAGTGAGGAGAAGGAGGAAGTGTATAAACAGCCCAGAACGGAAGCATCTGCATTCTATAATGAAGGAAATTAATCCATTCCCTTCAGGTGTTGAGGCTCGCTCACACTTCTAATCTTGTCTCGTCCACCTTTAACCCAATAAGGCTGAGAGGAACTTCGTCTCAGAAGAAACCACTTGAAGCAAACGCGATAAGTAAGAATGATTTCGTATTTTCTTTTAAAAAAGTAGACGCTTGCTCTTTCTGAGGATTTATTGTAGAAAATGGAGCAATAATAAAATGGAGTAATATTTTCAACGAAAGCAATGATTTCGTATCATGAAAAAAAAAAGTTTTAATGGTAAAATAGCGCCATAGCTGCAAACATTCTCAAATAGGAGCAAACTGAAATCTCAAACACTGAAAAATTACCTCCTTATTATAAGTTTAATTGTCTCATCTAAGCTTCGCACTGTATAACTTAGGGAAGTCCAAGAATACTCAAACACACACACACACACACACACACACGCACATATATATATATTATATATATATATATATATATATATATATATATATATATATATATATATATATATATATATATATATATATATTAAATGGCCACGGGATTAGCTGGCCTGAGATAAGTCCAATGGATGGATTTAAACTGAAATTCCACAGAAACTTAGATTGGTGAGGTATCATCTGACTTAAAGCTGTGTTCAGATAAAACACATAACAAGAAAAGGGTCAGCTTAAGGGAGTTATCAGACATACACTTAGGGTTTACTTAATTAATTATATGTATATCAAATACATGAATCAGACTGGGGAAATACTAGTGACCAGTAAACAGTCCCATCGAATAAATATGAAATAGTGGAATAATCCAGCAAGGAACACAAAGGGGGCCTGCTTCAAAGGGCACCGTAATGCGATACAGCGGTTGGGCCACTGTGCACACACGAGGATGAGATAGTTCCACCGCAAGCATTCCTATCTGCAATGAGAATACATACGGCTACTTAATGAGTCGATAGCATAAATAAGGAGAAATCGAGGGAGTGCACTTAGGGCGCTATTAGTTACTCGATCCTGCAACACTGATTCACACACTTACATTAAAAATGTTTTGCACTTCACTTAAGAACACAGGTCTCACTGAGGTAAATCGCACTAGAAAATAAAATAAAATTATATTACAGGTTTGTTTCCCGCTATCGGACATCATGATTTCTTCATATTTCTTTGGAGTTGGATCCCAAGACTTTGTAGTGACAAAGGTATCCAGAAAAGAAAGAGCAAAGTATTTGAGAAGTTAAGAGGGGCATTGTGGCTATTATAACTACACACACATACACACACACACATATATATACAGTATAATATATTATGATATATAGTATAGTATATAATATATATAAATATATATATAAATATAATAATAAATAATATATATATAGTATTATATATAACATATATAAATATATTATTATTAATATAAATATATATATATCTATATATATATATATATTATATACATATATAATATATATAGATATATATATATATAATATATATATATATATATATGTATATATATATATATATATAGAGTTTGCCACTATGTCACTGTACTGGCATGTAAAGCCTGTCCTCACTCCCAATCAGCTGCCAGCTGTGTAAGTAACCTAGCTGTAACCTGCACCTGATGACAGACATTTCTGGTGATTTGCACTGTGATGTTGTGAGGCTTTTTGCCATTCGGGTGTCGGCCTCTTCATTTCCCTGGATTCCCATATCACAAGGTATCCAGTGTAGGATGACTCCTGCCAGCAGTTTAATATGACTTTGCCACTGATTTGATTGCTGCTATCAGTGTCACATTTTCTATGGATTTGTTGCTTTGACTGCGAGGATTGTTCCCTTGGAGTCGGTGTGTACTGTTGTGTGCGCCCTTCTTTCCGGTTGGAATCTTCTAAGGCTTTGAAAATTGCCATTAGTTCGGCTTGTAGTAGGGAAGCATTTTTGGCTAGCCTCTAGCTTCCTTTGAAGTCTTGGGCGGCCAATGCCATTGCCAGTGTTTTTGGGTCAACTGATCCATCTGTGTAATTTGTGTTTTCAGCTGCTGTGCTCCTGATTGCTTCTTCTGGTAGTTTTCATCTGTGCTGTTATGCACAGTGCTTTGCTTGTCGGTAGTAATGTAAATTCATACCAGACTGGATCGAAGGCTGGTTCTAGGTATCCCTAAGGTGGGACAACCTTTGTCATGTCTTTCACTGTGTCCTGCATATCTAGTAGTTGACTCAGGGTCTGCAGTATGGTGCCAGTGTGCGTTTTAGGAGGATTTAGCTCCTCATACAGGTCTATGCAAGCACGCATTTTATCTTTCAGCGGTCCATTTCTGTTGCTTCTGACGGTTTTGTAGAGTATGGCAGCATTTCTTTGGCCTATCCTGTGGGCGAGAGATTGTAGCTGTATCTCTGTCTTCAGGAGACATATTCTTGTCCATGATGGGCTCACAGCATTAGTATCATTGCATTGTTTTGGATGACCTCTAGCCTCTGCCGCTGATCCTTCCTGTGACTTGTCAGGACTGATGCTGCATATTCTACCAGAGCCCTGATGGTTTGTATGTAGAACTTTCAAAGCAGAAGGTATGTTGCTCTTTCTTGCAGAGTTGCGATCCTCTTAAGAGCGTTGAGACCGATTCTTGTTTTGGCCTAGCGGAGCTGAATCTGTTTCTTGGGAGACAGTGTTTTTGCAATGCAGACTCCCAGGTATGTGTAGCTGTCATCCAGTCTATGGTGTCTACCTTCAGTAGAAGGTTGGGTGGGTTTTGATCATACTTTATTGCCATGGTTTTTGTCTTGTTTCTGTTGATTTTGAGTCCCAGGTGTGTGCATGTTATGTTGAGGTCTTCAAGGGTTTGCGCTGATAACTATCGTCGCTTCTCTGCCCTGCATATACATAGCCTTTTGTCCATGCAAGTAGGTTACCTTTGATCCTCTTCCAGACTAAGGAGGAGAAGAGGCTTGCTGCTTTAGCCAACTTATATGCCTTTCCTAGGTCTAAATAACCACTATGGAACTTCTGCCATTTATGGTGCATAGAACATCCGTGAGGCCCTCATGGGTACCAACTCCTTTCCTATAGGCATACATTCTATGGTCCTGCTTTCCATGCTAGTCTGTTTAGGACCATTCTTTTAACTACTTTCTCTGTGCAGCTGATGAGAGACATCGGCCTATATGAGCCTGGCTTCTTAGGCTTCAGGATTGGTTGTGTATCTTGTTGGCCCCATCTCTTCAGCCTGGTGGGCTCTGTATATGTCCTGTTTATCAGGAGAAGATATACCTGCTTGGCAGGGTTGCCCATGTGTCTCATCATATTGTAGGTGATTGTATCTACACCAGGGGCTGTCTCTCTATTGCCCTTGCTGAGTGCACTGTTTAGTTGCTCCATAGTGAAAGGTGTGTCTGTGTCATCCAGTATGTTGCAGGCAGTGTTGATTTCTCTTTACTATGAAGGGGTAAGCTCACTTATTTTTTCCTGTATTATTTGAGAAAGGTTGTGTGATTTTGTTCTCTCTGCAAAGTTTCTGGCAATGTTGTCACCTTTTTTTGGGTTGGGATGGATGTTCTGCACGGTTTTGTCCTTTCCTGAAATTTTTGTGAGGAATTTCCAGATTTGGGTTATAGGATTTAGTCTGCTGATTTTGGCACACTATTCATACATTCCTGCTATTCAATCTCCTTTGTCTCTTTTATTGCATGAACTATTACCTCTCTGAGGAGTCTGTGCATCTCGTCTGATGGATCCTGCCGAAAGGCTTTTCTGACTCTGTTGACCCTGGCCTTGAGTTCTGACTCTTTCACAATAATACCATGCATCCATGTGGTTGGCTCAGGCTTGTTTGATCTTTGGCATAGAAGCATTTGCTGCCTATCAGTTTGTCTAAGAACACGTTGTAGAAGAGCTTTATGTTGTTCGATGGGTTTTCTAGGTAGTCAGTCACTCATCTCATCACAGTGGCTTCAAAACCAGGGGTTCCATCTTTCTAGGAGTGACAGTATGAGAGGCAGCCTTTTGAGTTCAAGGTCAACATCAATGGCTCTATGGTCACTTGCAAGAGCTTCATGCAATTTCCATGTTGCTTGCGCCTGTAAGGCTGAATTTACAAAGGATAGGTCTGGCCTTCCTCCTCTTAGATGAAGTAGTTCTCCACTATTTAGCAGACACACTTCTTGGAATTCCCATGTTAACTAGTGTACATATCGACCTGTTGGATTGGTTTGTTGTGAGTTCAAAAAAGGGTGTTGTGCTTTAATCAAATTCCCCAGCAATTGAAGTATTTTCTCGTGTTGCTTTGCTGAAAAGTGCTTCCCCCTCAAAAGAGCTGTTTTGAGACATATATATGTTGTGTATTGTCAGTGTTGTGTTTGCAAGCACGATTTTTACACCGAGTGTTTCTATGTCATCCCCGTATGGAATGTTTTCAATTTTCTTAGAGGGAATTGTGTTCTTAACAAGTGTGATTAACTCTCTTTTTCTGTTAGTGTATGGTGTTCGGTAGACCCTGCAACCACTAAATGAGAATTTGGTACTTATCCTTACTAGCATTTCCTGTAACAATATAATGTCATAGTTTTGTGCTGGTGTGTGTGCTTGTATGAATGCATATTTATTATTTGCATTAAAGAATATTCCACTCTAGAATTTTTATGGCGTGTGTATCACTGCACTCATTTATTTCCATTGTATTGTCACTGTCTCTTATTTCACTGACACTGACACTATTTGTACTTTGACCACTAACACTGTGGATAGCACTGGACTGGCATTTGGTGTGCTTTGAGCACTGACACTGGCACTGAGTGTGCTTTGAGCACTGACAATGGCACTGGTGTGTTCTGAGCACTGACACTATTGGTGGCAATGACGCTGACACTGGGGATGTACCTGACACTGGCACTGGGAATGAAGCTGAGACTGGTTGTAGTAACAGCACAGTTTGCACTGCTGTTACTTACTTGTGTTGGCATAGAGATGCAAAAAGTCCTGTTGTTGTGTTTGTCGACTATTTCTTTGGTGATGTCTTCTGAAAACTGGGTGCTGCTCAACTCAGCAAACTTCAGCAGGCAGGCTGAATATTAGGAAATATGTGAGCTCCTGCGTGCGAGAAATGTACCTGTCATTCTTCGTACCTGTGGGTTTGGGGGAGGGGAAAGGGACACTGGTTTGTATGGCTTTGGGGAGCCGAGTTGGTGGATCTGGATGTAGGGTTAGGAGAGGTTAATATGTAGGTGGCAGGTTTTTGAGGTGGAGTGGGAGGATCTGGGAAGGTGATGTTCCTTCTCTGGTTGGTGGGCTGTTTCCTGGGTGTGGTTTGGTGTGTGTGATGGGTTCTCTGTTCTCTGGGGCTGCTTGTGTGGTTGGGCCGGTTGTGCTACCTCGTGGGTTGCTCCAGTCCCACTAGCTGCTGGTGCATAAGACTGTGGCCTCTGCTGGTTCGTAGTTGCTGGTGGGGTCTGGTGAGATGTGCTACCTTTAAGCTTGTCAATCTTTTGCAGTCTTATAGGGCACTTCCTGTTCCAGGCATGGTGACTACCCTTGCATGCTGGATTTCTGGCTCAGGTTCTTTTCCAGTCTTGAACTTGTTTTTGCAGGTTCAAGTAGAATGCTTTCCCATGCACGCCTCACACACTGCTTGGGCAGCGTAGGCGCTGCTGTGATCTCCATACCACTGGCAGTTATAGTATATGAGAGGCTCTGGTGTGAAGTCAATGAAGGGAAAAGAGTTCCATACTCCCAAATTTATCTTCTCTGGTTGTTGTCCTTTCCACACTATCAGTACTTTCTTAGTTAGTTGTGGGTCTGTTCCTTTCATGTGGCATCTCTCTGCCTTTACAGCCTGTGAGTGGCCAGTGGCATTAGTAACATATTGATGAGGAAAGTGTTATAGTATATATTTGGTATATTTTTCATCAGGGTTTAAAAGTCTAAAATGTTTGGGATTATCTCATCCATGTATCCTTAATGAAGGCATAGAGCTACTACCTGTGGATAGGCTGGATTTGCTACTGGTGATCCTCCTTGCCTGTTTTTCTTTCTTGTAACTAAGATGAAATCATCATTGGTGTCCATGGCAAGGGTGTTTCCTTTGTTGTCAGAGGTGGTGAAGTCAAGGCGTGGTTGGGCAGGACCCGGTGCATCAGAATAAGAGGAAGAAGACGTATTCCTCTTACGATTCTCGGCCACCATCGTGGCTGCTACGGTGGGTGTGGGCTGGTTCAGGGAATCCTTAGCTGCATGGATATTGCTGACTATCTGTGGGGAGAGAGAGAGGTCCTAGAAAGAGAGATGATAATGGAAGGAAGGTGGATACTTATATCTTTTGGGAGAGGGATTCTCTCTGCTATAAAGGAAGCGATGAAGTAGCTTTGCCTAAAAATTCACCTAAAATTCACTGCTGCCAACAGGAATGGCGCTATCACTCATTGCCGCTCACATGCACCAGGCAATTCCTTCTCCTCTAAGTCACTCCAGCGCCAGCAAAGTAAGTCTCCGAAGGACCACACCTAGAATTAAGGCCTCAGGCAGATCACTCAGTCGCTGGGCGCTGGTTCGAACCCAGGAGAGGACAAGATTATTATCACCTAAAAAAAAAAATTCCCCTTCGCTTAACATATATGAAAATATATTAATTCGGAGGTAGAGCGAATTGGATATTAAAGGATCTTTGTAGTTTGATGCATGTATATGAATCACAGTGATGTGATAAAAATTAATATAATATATATATTATAATAATTATATATATATATATATATATATACATGTATGAGTACATACATGTTTTTATACACATATATATGTATATGTATGTATATCTATATCATATACATACTATAATTATAATTATATAGGCAAAAACCACGGGGAAAAAAAAACATGAAAAACCGCTCGTGTGCACAATGATCCAATAAAGCTACCAAGAAATTTACTGCTTCCAAATCGAAAAAAAGGTAGAGGCAAATTCAAACCTTGTCTGGAGATCAATTTTTGTTGACTATCACTAAAATAAACTTATAAATTCTGATTTCAATAATGTGCATCATGCACGAAAGTAAAAATGAAGGCCTGCTGAAACTATTCTGACAGAGCAAGAGCAGTTACAGAGTATTTAAAAAAACACCAAATCCACCACTCATTCTATTGCCAGTCGAGATACTTGTCCATGCAACTGCCTGTAGTTAACAACAGAAATTCTTTACATAGAGAGCACAATTTACTTCCTGTAACGTTTAATAATAACTCTCTGTTTTATCTTTCCAGCTGTTACCCTACAGACCACAAGGCGTGTCTATAATTGGAGTAGGTGTTACATGAGATTCATGGAATGACGCCAACACGATGATGAACTGAGCCAATCTAACTTCTCTGCTTAACCATTCTCCAGCCCTTACCTCAGCACTCCGATTAACTTCATATGCGCGCTCTCTCTCTCTCTCTCTCTCTCCAACGTCAAAATGATTGATACATCAAGTTAGTTTTTGTAAGTTCGAAAGGAAACAACGGATTTTTTGGAGTGTTAGGGAGGGGGGTTGTTGTGGAGGAACTATGGAGAGAGAGAGAGAGAGAGAGAGAGAGACGAGAGAGAGAGATGAGAGAGAGAGAGAGAGAGAGAGAGAGAGAGAGAGAGAGAGAGGTAACGAGTAATGAAAATAATCACACCTGTATTCTACATCAAAGTCACAATGAAAAAGTGTAAACAAAACAATTTCATGTTTATATAAATAAATGTATATATATATATATATATATATATATATATATATATATATATATATATATATATAAACTACACAAATTGGAAACCCTTACCTGTCGTCAATGGTGCCCTGTCTGCAAACATGTCATTAGGCTATTAAGAAAGTACAAAAATATACTATTTAATACCCAAAGCAGATGAATATAAATAGAACAAAATGATTAACAAGTCATAGTGACATAAACCCAAATCTGCCCACAAAGAAAACTAGTAAGTTATCATTCTACCCTCCTGACTAAGAATTCACTTCCAGACCCAGAATGTCAATAAGTTCATTATATTAGTCAGGTTAGAGAATCCTGTCTCTAATACCATGGAATAAAACCCATCTGTAATAAAGATAATAATGGATAAAAGATACACTTCACACATCACTCTTTTCAAAGTAATTTAAGTAAAAGAATGTATTTCACACTTCTCTCTCTTTTCAAAGGTAACGGTTTTCTAAGCCTTACAAAATATGTGCCATACCTTTTAGATGGGGTTTTCTATCCCGACACCTGGCGTGTACCAAACTGACCTCTTTCTTCTCATCAAAAGGAATGTGACTTTCGCAAGTGCTCTGGTCGACTAGATCTGTAACAACCGCACAAACGATTGTACATGCTTGACGACAAGACGAGCAGTCTCTCAATTAAAATGCTTACATGCCAAATTCCTTCACTCAAGAAAGCTGCCCCTACAGCTCAGTCTGTCTCCAAGCAAGACATGATATGTAATTCACTTAACATTACACACTTGTAAGGTTATATATATATATATATATATAATATATATATATATATATATATATATATATATATATATATATATAAAGGTTTTTTGCCACGAAGGAAAAAATGAAAAAGCGAGATAGCCAAGTACTTTCGATCCTGTTCGGACCCTTTACTGAGGCAAACTGATTTTACAAAGAACAACAATAGTCAAAAGAAGGCTTAATATACGAACTGACACTACCAGATTAGCCATAAGGGCGATTTTCACTCTACAGAAAGGAGGAGTCGCCAGAGGCTAGCCACACCTTGAAGGATACCCGCAGTAAACAAGTGATTCTTCCAGAAAACAGTACATTTTGAAAAAAACACGGGAGCATATACAATTTAATATCATGAATTTTTACACAAATTTTCCCAACATAAATTATTATTAATGAAAAGACGAAAGAAAATATAAATATATATATATATATCGAGCAAGAGAAAGAGGGAGAGAGAATATCGAACCAGAGAGAGAGAGAGAGAGAGAGAGAGAGAGAGAGAGAGAGAGAGAGAGAGAGAGAGAGAGAGAGAGAGAGAGAATAATAACTATATACATGTGGGGACTAATTTATTAGTTGTTCATATATTTTGAGGTCCTTCATAAACATCTTACAAATATATGGGTCCAAATGATACATTCCCAGTGATTTGTATAATTGCCAATTCCAGTAAATTTCTTGAAACATAATCATTAGATCTAGCAATTACCGAGGTATCACCCAATTAATACAATGAGATTTTTCACTCAGATGGATAAACAGTGCATTTGAAGTCTGGGCTGTTCTAACTGAATACATATGCTGCTTAATCCAAACACATAAATTTTTACTAGACTGACCAACGTAAAACGATGGGCAATCCTTACAAGGAATTTTGTAAATGATGTTGTTATTTGTTACGGGACTATTCTTAATTAGCATATCTTTAATGGTATTGTTATAAGAGAACACTACATTAACATTAAACGATTTAAATATTGATTTTATGGTTTCAAATCCACGAAAATAAGGTAAGCTAAGTACATTTTAGGCATTTCTTTTTCATTAATAGCAACATTATAAAACTTTTTGTGAGCTTTTGATAACATAAATCAATTAAATGAGGTGGGTAGCAGAGATCGTTTCCTATCTTTTTTATGTATTCTATATATATATATATATATATATATATATATATATATATATATATATATATATATCTCAATAATGAATAAATTTTTACAATATTGCATTGCTAATGAAGAAGAATAGACGAAAAATTAATTTCATTGTTAATCTCTCTCTCTCTCTCTCTCTCTCTCTCTCTCTCTCTCTCTCTCTCCAAAATAGGTCCCCTCCCTAACACTCCAAGAAATACGTTGTTTCCTCTCGAATGCACAAAAACTAACTTGTCGTATCAATCATTCTGAAGGTTGAGAGAGAGAGAGAGAGAGAGAGAGAGAGAGAGAAGAGAGGAGAGGAGAGAGACGAGAGAGAGGGGAGAGGAAGAGAGACGAGAAAGGTAACCGTACTATATACATAACTACTGGTATGCTTACTGACTTCCATAGTGTCCCGAAAAGAAAAAGAAAGTATAAAAGTGAAAAAATGTGTTTGCTTATTATATTGTCTTAATGAGGTGATTCACAATCACCAAATAAAGGTCAATACAAACAAGAATAAGGTCATATTTGACTGCGAGATACTAACTATATTTTAATAGGTATTGTTATATACTGTCCACATTTAGAAATTATTTTAAAAACCGAACGAATCCAGAAAAAAATAACACAAACACTCTAGTATTAACGAATAAAGAAGAATGAGAAATGCCTCTAACTACATCATCAGTAGTAAATATTATGCATTCTGCGATTTATCAACAAAAAGCTCCTCAAGAGACAGAGAAAAAAATAGAAATTCGTAAATTATTTCTTTCCTTGAAAACTCTTTTTGATTGGTACTTCAGGAGATTATTAAGGCGACAATCCAAGACAAAAAGAATGAAAGGCGAGTTATAAATATGTAAAAAAAGGCAATATCACAGACAGCAACTGGAGACGGAGGATTAAAAAAGGAGCCGCAAAGAAGTACATTCGAGCGCAGGTGTTGATGACCCCTGCAAAAAAAAGGCAACGTTAACAGGCCCATAAAATGCATGCAAGACTCAATTACTTTGCGAAGAAAGTCATTTATGCCATGTAACGACACCTTTAGGGCGTGTTAACGACCACCTGAATGCTTAGACTCAACTCGTTTTGAACATGCATTGTTATTATTAGCATTATTATGATCTCCGACAAAGAAGTCTTGTTTCTGGTTCAAGTTGTTCGTGTATTTGTCTGTTTGTTTGCTGGCATGATCACGCAACAAACGCTATCTGTGAATTTAAAAAAAAAATCTGACCAGAGATGTAACTACCAACAACTGATGACGTATTAGGAGAAATAGGAATCTAACTTTTGGGCAGAAGGGACCGTTTTGCGGGTGGATCGCTCAGCGGTTCAAAGGCGTAAGGTACCGAAAGAAGACGCAGCATTGCCGTAGAATTGGTTCAAGAATTTTAATACCGACTCCAGCAAATAGGGCCTGAAATGATGTTATGTCACATCTGCTCCTGTAGTCAGCTTTCGTTTGGACTCCGATAACTGTTTCCGGTCGATAAAAAATAATTAGGTGCTCATAGGGTTTGAAGTCAACAGAAATGTCCTGACTGTGTACCTGCAGCACATTCACAAAATGTTGGATAAATTTTAAAATGTATTCTGTTGTTTTTTAATAACACCGACCCCAGAGGTATGCCAACAACTATATTATTATTATTATTATTATTATTATTATTATTATTATTATTATTATAAACCAACCAAAAAGTCTATTCATAAAGTTTCATATGAAAATTAAAGCATGATACATTTAAAGAAGATGGAAAGCTACGTAGGAATAGACCGAAGGGAAATGGTGAGAATTAAGGACAAAATTGCAATGCAGCTGGGCTGAGGGAGTTGCTTTTCATAATGCTGTGCAACATTCACTTTCACTCGAAACAGGAGGAGTCACAGGTCCCTTGGAGCGAGAGTCCATGCCAGAAAGGTTCGGTTAACTTAAAACAAGACTACAGAAAGGGGATGAGTTTCCGTCCAAAAACAAATCATTTGACAATGAATGATGATATATATATTTATATGCTAACCCATGCACAATACATAGGCAAATACATACTAATTAAAGCACTCTCGTTTAAAGATAAGGACTATATTTCGGTGAACCGTCTTCCACCCTTATCAAGCAGTGAATGACAGAAGTTACATTTACGAATATAGTGGGAAATATGCACATAGGTGATGCCTAGGGTCACCGCTAAGCCGACGTTGGTTCTGCTAATTGTCTTAATCTGCTTCATCATTGCCTTAAGGAAGATATAGCCTATATGGTCACAGTCCCAGGCTCCACTGGAAAGGTTGACCCTATTATCTTGTTTT
>NC_061108.1:51893481-51895981 GCF_015104395.2 Macrobrachium nipponense | reverse complement strand
ATGTGTGAAACGTGTGAACGCATCCACAAAAACACAAATATATCTAGGTTGTCCTTGCAGTGAAGGTAGTGGTCCTACCACATCCATATGCACTCTATCCCACTTTACCGGCACCACTGGCAATAATCAGGCCTTCGGAATCACCGTTCTGTGCTTTTTCATCGTGTTGTAAACATGACAATTACTTACAAATCTAGTTATGTAACTATGCATGCCAACCCAAAAGAAGAAGTGCTTTTGGGCTCTTCTTAGAGATCTTTCTATGACTACATGTCCAGCATAAGGGCTAACATGAATCATATGTATGGCTTTCTCTACTAAGGCTCGAGGAAGAACGACTCGGGCTCGGACGTCTCCAGGCCTTTTTTCATATTTACACAACAAGTCACCTTCCTCAATGAAGAACGCATCTCTTGACAAATGCACAAAACTCGGGAACTCGTTGCTCTCACCTTTCACACAAGCCTTGATCTGGCTTATCCAGGCTTCAGACCTCTGACTTTCAACCAACTCTCGCACACTCCAACCACAAAAATCAACCACACTTTCATTCTCCGGTCATTTATTCTGAAATCCCCCAGACGGAGTTCCACATGCGTTCAACCAGCTACCGCCTCGGGCACTCCTATTCATCTGAGAGTGCTTGCAAGATTCCCGTTTTCTGCGCGTCGCGCTTACATTTGTTTGACTGTCATTCTTCGGAACTGTCAAAACGTTGCTGGCACTATTGCCTGCAGTGCCTGTTCCTGGAGAGAGCATCCGCCACCCTATTACTTTTCCCTGTGATATGTTCAATCTTTACGATGTCAAACTCTAAAATTCGCTCGATCCATCGAGCTTGGCAATTTGTAACCTCGCTCTTCTTCAGCAGGTATGTTAATGGTTGATGATCTAAGAAAATCTTTATTTTGTGTCCCAGCAAAAAATAACGGTGTCTCTCCAGCAACCATAAGACCGCCACAGCCTCTCGATCGAAGGTACTATAATTTTTCTCTGCCCCTTTAAATGCACGTGATGCAAAACAAAATGGTCTTTCATTACCTTCATCGTCAATCTGGGAGATTACTCCTCCTATCGCAATATCATTTGCATCTGTGGTCACAAAAAAGGGCAATCAAACCTCGGATAAGCCAAGAGTTCGTCGCTCATTAGGGCATCTTTTAATTTCTGAAAAGCTTCTTCCTCTTTCTCACCCCATTGTAAATCAGGTTGCTTCCTTAATGCACCTAACGGTCTCGCTATCTGACCAAAGTTCCTAATGAACTTCCAATAGTAACCCACGAGTCCGAGGAAGCTGGCTACATCCTTCGCATGTTTTGGTCGTGGGAACTCTTTAATTGCTACAACTTTATCGGCACAAGGCTTAAGGCCTTCAGAAGTTACTAGGTGCCCCAAAAATTCTATCGGCCTGGAAAAACTTACATCTTTCTAAATTTACTTTCATCCCATGACGCCTTAATGCTTCCAAAACTTGTATCAGGTTGCCTTTATGCTCCTCTACTGTAGCACCAACTACAATGATATCATCTAAATATACAAAAATCCCAAGGCCAATTATAGAGGCTAAAACGGACATCAATACTCGTGAAAAATGAGCAGGAGTATTCTTTAATCCAAAGGGAAGGAAATTATATTCATATAGCTGATTATTCGCTATAAAGGCCATTTTCTCTTTACTCTCATTATTAAAGGGTATTTGATGATAGCCAGACTTAAGATCCAATATGGTGAAAAATTTACTCTCCCTTACTTTAAGCAAAAGCTCTTTGATCGAGGGCAATGGATAGGCATTGTCCTTGGTAATGGCATTCAATCGTCTATAATCAACACACAGCCTGAGAGAACCATCTTTTTTCTTAACTAAAACGATCGGAGAAGCCCAGGGAGACTCACTTTCCCGAATGATACCCTGCTCCAGCATCTGTTTTATCTTTTCCCCAATTACTTGTTCATGACAGGAAGGTGTTCTGTAAGGCTTAATTCGGATAGGGGGATGATCTCCTATTTCTATTTTAAAAGGTGACTTATCTATTCTCCCAGGAGGCTCTTCTCCTATCGCCATCGTGTCTTGATATTTCCTTACTATTTCTCCTACGCAACTGCAGTAATTTAAAGGTGTTGCTTTAACAGCTGTTTGCAATAATTTTCTAAACCAGGGTTCGCCGCGACCTTGACACTGTGTAGTCAAGGGCGACACTGCGTTATCGGCTTCTACAAGGGAACACACTTCCAAATCACATAGAGACTCGTTACTTAATTCTAATCTACTACTACTCACATTTACAAAAGAGACATTTGCCTTGCCATCGACAATGGTAGTTTCCTTGCCGGGACGAAGGGAAGGGAGTAGAGATAGGCAGGTGGGATCACCTCCCCCACCTCAGGGCTAGCAGGCACCACTCCCGTATCCCCCGTGGCGGCCAGGGCAATTCGGACAACTACTTTTGTTTCCCCAAGTACGGGAGTCCGTTGGTACTGCCCCCCTCCTACAGGCATCGCC
>NC_061108.1:51883481-51888481 GCF_015104395.2 Macrobrachium nipponense | reverse complement strand
GGACAGAAAGCCAACTCAAAGTTCACACAAACCTTTTATGGATTCCCATGATCACCACGGAAACTCACCCAAAGGTGTGACCTTGCAACCATGCCAGAGGTGGTTGTCATGACTTGTGAACCTACAATGCCAACACCACTCCCTTTCTTGCCATCAAAGCCCATAGAAGCAGAGGCCCTGAGGATACTCAGTTCCATAACTCGGCTGGTTGCAGAGCCTAAGGATTTGTGCCAGCAGCTAACAGACCTGATTAACTCATCTCCCTGCTTCGGTGCCCCTGTTCCAATTCAAGCAGAGCAAGTAATGCGACACAAAGTTAACAGTGGACTACTGTAAGTCGTTCAATGAGTAATTTACTAGGAACAGAACAAGGTACACAATCTCAAACAACAAGAAATGATATGATTCACATTTTACACAGTTAGAGAAAGGGAGTGACTTGGCACCCAATTGAGGGAACTATGCCACGACGGCACCAATGCTGTGAGAACTCGGTGTTTCTCCTAAAATAACTGGATGCCCTACATCATTTACCTCTTTTCCTAGTCCCTCTCCAGGCTTCATGATTTGATGTTACCGTAGGAATCAGGGAGATAGAATCTGAGGAAAGCGTATGAGTGCCCCTTCTCCAGCTGCTGCAACAATTGGAACAGGGGCACCGAAGCAGGGGAAGGAGTTAATCAGGTCTGTCAGCTGCTGGCACAAATCCTTAGGCTCTGCAACCAGCCGAGTTATGGAACTGAGTATCCTCAGGGCCTCTGCTTCTAAGGGCTTTGATGGCAAGAAAGGGAGTGGTATTGGCATTGTAGGTTCACAAATCATGACAACCACCTCTGGCATGGTTGCAAGGTCACACCTTTGGGTGAGTTTCCGTGGTGATCATGGGAATCCATAAAAGGTTTGTGTGAACTTTGGGTTGGCTCTCTGTCCAACACTGGTAGTAGAGCCAAGCTGGGTACAGAGAGAGGGTCTGGGTTACGAACTACTGTAGGGAAATCCATGGGGTGTTCTGGCTCTGTTACCAACACAGGACCAACCACAGGAATCAATTCTTGATTCAGGACTGGTACTGTTATCTTGGCAGGGCCGTTCTTGTAGTTCAACGTGGAGTGTGTCTCATCATCCAGAATGGATGAAGCGTGGCACCTTCCAGTGCAAGCAAGTGGCACGTGGCACTGGCAGTGGGTTTGTGTCATGGCTGGGATATCCAGGAGGGAGATAGGGGAGTGTCATGGTAATTGCCTTATACTAAAGAAACATATACTAAAGGAAAGGAAAATGTATCTTCTTCGAGTAGGTCTGCAGCAAGGAGGCATTCCTGCACGTGTTTTGGGCGTCTATTCTCATGATTGTTCGAGGCTACTCTGTTGTTTTGTGGAATTCCAGCATGCTACGCTTTGGATATGACATAACATTTCGTCCAGAGTCTTCTGAGAAGTTCTTGGGATGGAAACGTTCATTGGTTGGCTCCGCCCATTCAGACCCGCCCAGAGATCGACAAATATATATAGGACTCTGAGGAAGTAAAGAGGATCAAATCCTCAAAGATAAGAGATGGAGGATAAGAGAGGAAGAGGACACAGGAGGGAGAGATTTGACATTTAGTAATCAAATGTCATATCATTAAATTGGATCTTGGATGATTAAAATTTAAAGCTATATGTATCGTTAAGAGAAATTTTAAAAGATCATTGGACAAAAAAACTCATGGTAGACACTAATAGGCTTAAGCTTACCGAACCATATAAAATTGATAGTACTACAATATATTTCATTAAAACTTCGGGTTTTATACATAAAGGCAAAGAAGGAAAATTAACTCAATACTACAATATCAGAGATAGATGACCTCGGATCAAAGTAAAATTGAGAAAATAAACTTGGCTCACTCTCTCCAGATTGAAAGAGGGAAGGAATCAACTTTCCAAGCAGAGATACCTGTTGTAGCCTTGCAGAGCATGTCTTTAATATTTTAATCATACGTCTGACGCAAGTGGTACTAGATTCTCAACTTGGGAAAACTAAACCATTTGGCTACTCTGGGAAGACAGTTCTTTCACGCCAAAATGCATCAAATTAGACTTAGAACTTAACTGAACTCCCTTTGGTTAATGATGAGGATAACTTGACACTTGTCAAAAACAGTGTGTGCTGTCAGTCTGGTATCTGCTCGCTATGCAAACATCTCAAGGTTGATGATCATTCATGACAGCAGCTCATGAGTAAAATGACTTCCATAGATAAAAAAAAAATTTAAGAAAAGAGGTTTGTTAATTACATTAGAATTCCAAAATATTGTAGTAATTGGAAATACAGCTATGAAAAAATAAGAGATATTTGAATTCATATTTCACCACTTCTCACCCCTCTTCCTATCGAGGCTGAACTTGCACTTATAGAGATTGGAATTATTTCAAAAACTATGGATTAAACACTAATATAGGTCATTTTCGTTTTTTTACATGTCATCCCCTTCCCCCCTCTTCTCACCCCCTTCCTATCAGGGCTTTACTTGGGCTTAAATGGCATCAGGAGTGTCACTATTCATCGCAGCGACCTCAAAAACTATGGATTAGACACTTTCATCTATCGTTTTCAGTTAATTTTATTTTCACCCCTTTTCCACCCCCTCCCAGTATTCTTTCCCCGATGCTAAGTTATATGTACACCAAATTTGGTTGAAATATTATATATATATATATATATATATATATATATATATATATATATATATATATATATATATATATATATATATATATATATATACTATATATATATTTAGATATATATCTAAATATATATATATATATATATATATATATATATATATATATATACATAGATCACTATTATTATTATCATATTACTTACCATGGTAATCGCATGCGGTGAGCAGCATGGTCAGCGCTGTTTTAGGCTGGAAGTATCATTTATTGAGAACTTCACACTCGTAAAGGAATAGGAGAATAATATACCTAAGTTGCAAATATAAGTTATCAATAGCCACATGGCTTTACTGCTAAATAAATAATAAATAATTTTGTAATTACGTATTAATGTAGCTATATCTAAAATTAATGCTAAGGCAAAGGAAATTTGCATTTTTCATCATATAATGTGCGATGAAGGATACCAGGTTGTATAAAAACTCTCTCTCTCTCTCTCACACACACACACACACAGACACGCGTGCACAATTCAGATGTATGAAAGTAATGAAAAGAAAGGAAACGCCTCCATTTTCACCATATTTTGTGTAAAGAAAGAGGCCAGGTTCTCCCTCTCTCTTTCTCCTCCTTGCCTCCCTCCGTGCAACTTAAATATCATCCGCTTATCAATCCCTCGCCAACTTTAAATCTCAGTGTGTGCATTTTTGGGGACGAAATACGACCCCGATTCACTTTAAACTTTCTTCACTATCTCGTCAACTTTCCCCGCTAACTTGGGTCCTGTGAGGAGTATCCTGATGAGGCTAAACCACCTTTGCCATTAAGGATGTAAATCTCGTGATAACGGGATGATCCCGCGACCTCTACTGATGGAGTCACCATACGGCGACTGGCATCCAAGGCATTTAATAAAAAGGAGGCATAAGATAATTTAAGAGATCTGAAAGAGTGGAGGTTTGTGCATGTCATCCATAAACCGAACTGTCTATACCACATGGAAGAAACATTGCCAAAAATCGAGTAAGTAAACTGTCTCGAGATTGATTTCCTTACCCCATCACATTCATGTTCGTTGAGACCTAAAACTTTTGAAGTGAGACACGCCAAGAAGGGGAGACTTGAATAAATAAATATCTATGAATAAATAAAAATTTTTAAGCATGCAGCGTCTACAGTCGCTGACAAAATACTGAAATTTTGTACTGACGAATTTTCTGACAATTAATAAACTGGACGGAAAGTATATTAATAATGCTGGTTAGATTAGACTTAAGGAAGCTGGAGATGTTTAACTTTCCCTTGGGCAGTAGTAACAAAACGCCTCTGTCAACTGTTAACATGATTTTATTAAGTCAGTCTTTGATCCCGATTTGCTATTAGGATCAGCATAAGTAATCATTATCCCTATTACCTAGTACTCTAAGAAACCGCTTAGTTACATTTAATGTCTCTTAAGACTCGTCTGAAAGATTTGCCCTTGTACTACCTGACAATGCAAATAATTTCAAGATGCTGGACCGCTATAGGTAGCGGTAAAGTGGATGGAACGGAAGAAAACTAAAAGACAGTGAAAGTACCAGGAACATCATGTATATTACAACGTATAATGCTCGGACTAGGTACACTAAGCGATAATCAGCCCACCTATGAAATAAGCCTCCATAAAAATTCCTTTTCCCGTAGATAGAATCTAAAGTTAACGTAAATACTGCTGTGTTACAAAAGCACAAGCCTTCAAAGTTCGATACTTCAAGCAAACGTTTCACTGTAAAGACCAATTCGGAAGCTTGTGGCCAATGAACGTGTAATTATAGCTTCTTGGAACAGAAGGTGAGTAACGAGTTTTTAAATAACTCTCTAGAGAAAATTTATCCTCTTACAAATAGAATCATTTTTAGTCACCTATCATCAGGTGCTAATAAGGGTTTCATAAATTTCTGCAGTTCTTGAAGCAGGCCGTTTAAAGGCTACAAACTAGCGATCACATCAATTACAAGCATCTTAAAAATATTTGGTTATGAAAATGCCGGTTGTGTAGTGCAGTGGCTTTTTCATAACATTCAATACAAACACGAAGAATGTGTTTTCATTACTGAATTTCAAAATGTTTTCTATTATGCAGACAATTTCGTGTCTCATTAGTGGCCGCAAAAAACTGAAGCACCAACTGCCCTTTTTTACTATAAGGTTTTCATATTGGAGTTTTTACATGAACAATCATATGATGAAACGGACCTCCAGTGGTGAGAGAGGTAACTTTAATTCGCTTCGTCCCACATGACAAAGCACAAATTATGAAAAGCTTTACCATGAAGCTTACAAAATCGA